>NC_036846.1:7760040-7769840 GCF_002910315.2 Salvelinus sp. IW2-2015
CACACGCACACGCACACGCACACACACACGCACACACACGCACACCCACACACTATCCTAGAGAGGGCTGTTTCCTTTGACAAAGCAGCTCTGTGACTGATGCACAGGAAATATGTCTGAACGTGTGATGAACACATTGGCTCACGTCGGAGTCGAGGATATGGATAGAAAGAGGAAATGCGAGAGATATCTAGAGCTGTTTTCTCTCCCCTGACACCTCAGCGTTCTAGTTCCCCTTTTTCTATCCCTTCCTCCCTCCACTTGTCTGCTTTTCACATTGACATACGAGAGAACACCTACAGGAATCTATGAGGTCATGGGAACAGGACTGCAGCAAATCGTGAAAATACATAATGCCATATTTTATGTCCGTGATCATTGGAACATTACAACCCAGAATCAGACTATTTCCCCCTACTGTTGTACAACTATGAAATGCCTCTTTGTGCTCCTAGAAAGGACATACTATGATTAAAACCTTAATATACAGGGCAGATCATACCTTATCAAACGCATGAGGAATGTCATTTACTGAAACAATTCCAGACCAGCGTTATGGATCTGCTTTACATCAACAGCAAAATGGATTATGTAATTTCTCCTCTGGCATTTGTCTTAAAACAGGCATCCACTCCACTTGTTTTACTTTATGCTGACAGTTTCCTCTGGAGCAAATAGGGAAACTACCTTGTGGCGCGTCTCGGTCTCATTGACCTCCAGAGGCTGACCTCGTCATTGCGTCAGTCAGCGATTTCTGGATAGGGTTACTGACTGCTCCCCCTAGGCTAGGCCTGTCCTTCATGTCTCACCCCAATAGCGGAGTGGAGTTGCCTTAACCCTCTCCCCCCGATACCACCCATAGCCTTTAGTTGATTGGCCTTCATCTTGGATGTATTGAATACCCGTGCTCCCTTCGTTATAGCACTCTAAGCCCCCAACTTGTACCAACTTGGGGGCTTAGTTGYAGGCCAGAGAGAAAGGCACAATATGCCAAGTAGCACAGTGTGCTCAAACTTCCTCTCTCTCCTTCTCTCCTTCTCTCGTTCTCTCCCACACTCTTAGAAATAAAGGGGCCTGGAAGAACCTTTTGGGTTCATACACGGAACCATTCCAGTTGAAAAGGTTGAACCCCTCTGACAAGGGTCTTCAAGGAACCCCTGTGTAAAGGTTCAAACCGGAACCTTCTTGTGATGGGAGTGGTTCAGTTTTGAACCTATTTAATAATATATTATAGAGGTGGCAGGCAGCCTATCAGATTGGAGGCGTGGCTATCAGATATTTATTTTTGGTCACCCTTTGGCATAAATGTCATTCCTGTTCTTCATGTTAAGTCTGTACACTGCAAACTAAAATGTTTCTTGAATATTTATGCATATTATCTATTCTAATATAATATTAATAATATTAACATTGCTGAGTACATACAGTAATAAAGTGGTAACTATTCCAATCTTGGGAATTGCATAGGCTCTTGAGGAACTCACACCTCTGTTAGCCTCAWTGAAGTTACACAATTGTTCAACCTTAACAACAAAACAGTTAACAGGAATGACATTTACTCTAATGGGTGGCCAAAAAAATCCCCTACTAAGCCAAGCCTCCACTCCAGGGTTCCTCCAGGAACCTGTTGCTACATTGAACTTTTAAAGGTTCGTCCAAGAATCCCTTACCTAGCCAAAGGTGCAAATATGAACCATTGACTGGCAATGGTTCCTTGAGGAACTCCAGGGGTTCCTTGAGGATCTCCAGGGTTCCTCAAGTCACCAATAATTCTAAGAGTTCACTCTCCTTGTCCTCCCCACTCCCACTCTCTTTCCCTTTCCCAKTTTTTGGTTTGAGCCAACGCAATTCCCAGCAGGAGAGCAATTGATGGAGCTCTGCCCTGGGATCAGGGAGAGTGCAGGCAATGGGAAACACATGTCAGAAACAACGGTGGAGGGAGTGGCAGCATGGACAATCCCTCGCAAAAGCCACACTGTCTGATTCAACTCTGTAATGCATTGGGGAAACATGGACATTTACAATACGGTTGCATTTTAGAAAGCCCCCATCTTACCAAATCGAACATATGCTTTATCGCTTCTGACATAATATTTATTAACCCTTGTTCAGATTTGAAGTGCAAAGGGAATTGTGCTCATACAATGAGGGGAGAGGGGTGGTTTTAGTTCTGGAGGAGAGCAATGCAATTCTTAATACTTACTATATAGGAATTTGGCCCATGCTGTTCGAGGTTGTCAACGGATCTTGTTCAAACTGCACGGTTTTGATGACATTGGATTGACCATAGCATTTCCTCCTTTCATCCAGGTTACTCCCGTAACTCCAACAGCGTATCGCCCCGTGGCTACGTCCCCAGCTCCACGCCCCAGCAGTCCAACTACAACACCATCACGTCCACCATGAACGGCTACGGAGCGGGCATGACCAACCTGGGGGTGCCAGGCTCACCCAGCTTCCTCAACGGCTCTGCCGCCAACTCCCCCTARGCAAGTAAGTACAGCCTTATTTGGTCTCAAT
This sequence comes from Salvelinus sp. IW2-2015, assembly GCF_002910315.2. Taxonomy (NCBI): domain Eukaryota; kingdom Metazoa; phylum Chordata; class Actinopteri; order Salmoniformes; family Salmonidae; genus Salvelinus; species Salvelinus sp. IW2-2015. Next base: position 7,762,561 of record NC_036846.1, read on the forward strand.
GATCATCACTGTAACAAAACACTGGGGGATCACTTGGTTAGTTATATGTGGTGGGATAGCAGCACACGGTTTCATTTGGACAGTAGTACTCTGATTCAGTCCAGGAGGGATGCAGTGTGGGATGCAGTGTCTGCTAGCGCTTCTCTTACTTTGCGTTCACACAGTGACTGATTTAGATCTGGGGCGCCAAGTGTGTGGACTCACAGACGAAATAATTGACGTCAGTTTATTATTGGTCAATTCAGTGGAGGCATCCGCTGCCGTTCTAGAGGACTGGTGTTGAGGACACCTGCTGTAGGATCTGCATTGGAATTCCTCACACACATCTCATAGATGACATCACTGGGATTCCTTCTCTCTCCCTCAGTGCTAGAACCCTCCAGGGTCTCTGTCCCTGATCTTTCCTTCACCACTCTGCAAATAACATGCATAGCGTCACGATTCTGCTCTGAGGTCACAGGTGTTTTAGAGAGAGTCTTGAACTCTAACTGTCAACCTCTGGGACTCATTGAATTGCTTATTATTTAGGCTACAGCATCACAGAGCAAAGTCTCCCAAAATAATAACGGTGTCCCAGTAGTTGTAAATTCTGGATGCTGAACAGAAAGTGGATTTTTGTCTGACACTTGATGTGGAAGGTTATGTGTTGTCTACTGAAGGGAAAGGTTGGGTTTGCCTGTCTGTACCATGCATTGTACAAGTCTTCATCTGCTTTGCCTATACCTTGTTCCATCTCCTTCATTACTTAACACTACTAACATACTAACAATCTCATAGATTCATTCATGCTATGGGCCAAACCCTTTCATTTGGATCAGTAACAAAACATGTCAACTGTGACGTTACAGAGCAAGAATAAGTTAATAGTTCAAGGAAGATAAAAACAAAATAACTATTTACATGTAGGGATACATACTATTAGCATTTTGACATCAATTTTAGACTTCCATTTTGAATTTCTGTATTTGTGAGATAGGAGGCTAAATGCTGCTTCAGGATTTCATACTTTACTGGATTCATATGTCTTGTGAATAAAGATGCAATAACTCGTAGGTACAGAAATGAACCAAGCCAGTATGGGGAGATTGGGGTATCAAATGCATTGTGCTTTAAATTAAATTGCTTCATTATCACAGTCAGCATTTCAGACATTAACATTCTACACACATGCATACACACGCACACACACATATATTTGTTTGTGAACATGGATGGAGGTTGCTGCTATCCTCAAGAACAAGGTATTGTTTGTGTCAAAGTCTAAAATGGGCCTTCAAGTTATGGATCAACTTGCAGATATTGAGCACCTTTTACTCCGAGCATGTTACTCCAGACCTTGGCCCTTCTTCAGGCAGGCATCCATTCCTCAGCCCCCATGCATGCCCTCACTGTACAGCTCATCTCAGTCCACTCACTCACCAACCTCTGTCTGTCTGTCTTCTCCGTTAGGATCAACCACCTCCCCCTCCTCCTCCTACTCCTCCTCCTCCTCCATCCCTCTGTTCTCCGGTGGACCCATAGGCCCTTATTCATTCTCTCCTGTCCATATGATCTCTGCAGTCAAACAGAAGAGCGCCTTCGCCCCTGTCGTGCGGCCACAGACCTCCCCGCCCCCCACCTGCACCACCACCAATGGCAGCAGCCTACAGGGTGAGCATCCCGCCCCTCAGTCCCGCCCACTTCTGCCTGGGTCACTGTTAGAAAAGGGCATGTCATGGACACCCTGTTATGCTAGAACTCACACAACAAAATGATATGACCTGAGTTAGCAGTGGATTGAAGGTCAAAGTTGATCCATAACTTCTGGCTCTGAGTGACTTTTCAAAACATTCATCACAATCAAATCATTTGGCTGAGAATCTTTGTTCACATAGAGTGATTATAAGGGCTCGATCCAATATGCATGGCTGAAGCGTTGCAGATTGTGCGGTCAAAATGTAAAGGTCATTTCCGATTGAGCCGACATATGTAGTGTTAACCGTGAATGCAGTCTCAGCTAACGCGGGAACATTGCCTTTACATTTCTATCACACTATAACTCCGAACTTCAGCGATACAGATTGAATCCAGGCCTTAGTTAATGTAACATGACTGGAAAAGTTATTATATTTGAAAAATATAATTTTGTCATTCTTAGGTTTTGCAGCAAATCCATATGCATATCATAATTACCTCAACACACGGCTTTTCATTTAAGAGGGTGTGTAATGATTTTCTATGGGATATGTATCCTTACAACATTATATTTCAATGTTATAGATGCAAAACATGTTATGGATACAAAACGTCTCGCCACATTTATAGGTAACCAGCGTGTCTGTTGTCTTTCAGCCATGGCAGGTCTCATAGTCCCACCTATGTGAAGAAGACCTTCTGCCAGACAGACCACATTTCCACTGGCTCACAGAATCTCTACAACAGAAGCTTAAAGCTCATCAATCTCCAAAACAGGACCATGAAGCCCCTTCACTCCTGGAAACAGAGCAAACAGCACAACAAAGAAAATTACAGTAACCGAAAACCCGTAAAATGTCACTAGAGTATGTTTGTGTTGGTTCAGTAATTGAGTTCACCGTCACCTTCTGTGCTTTGCATTTTGGGACTTTCCTTGCCCAATGGGTAGCATTCCCACATATATATGTGTGAAGGGTTAGCTCATCTGAAAATATAGTGAATAATAAACTGTGGATTTGAAAGGCAGGTAGTTACTTCTTGTGGTAACTACTAACTAACTGTCCTGAGTCCTAAACAAGAAAAGTCATTTGACTGGATCTTCTAATGAACCGAGTTCATTTTCAGTCATATAACCACTGTGAGCAGGGAACGTGGAAAGGCCTACAGTTCAAAACTGTCAACTATGGAAAAAGTGCAGAATCCAAGAATATCAAACTCTCTGTCAATTGTCAGACTCAAAATAGGTGGGAGTTTCAATGAAAATTCCCCCCAATGTCTATAAAAACCCCGCTTCAAAAGACCATTGATATCTAATGTCAAAGTCTAATAGCATTTTTGTTTGTGTACCATAGCTTTTAATAATGTGTGTGTTTATCATATTTAAAGGGAAATGCAGTAATTTTCTAATCTAAAGAAAGGGTTGGCAAACATTCTGCCAAGGAGAGAAAAGCAAATGTTATACTAATATTTGCCCACTACCAGAGTCATGCCAGGGCAGCCCAAGGTTGTGAGGTTCAAAGGTTTTGGATGTCTACCATTTTTGAAACACAGTACAATAGATATATTTCCGGGGTGTGTTGATTGATAGATTTTAACCAGAAATGCTTGCAGCAGTTTTAATCACATTTAGGTACCAGAGTTCTTGTTATTCTTCTGATTGTGCTTATTTTGTATGTATTTATAAAGTATGTTTTGGGATTCCTTTTGTGATTTTGGCCTGAATGATAGTCTCAAATATACATGTAAACACATTCGATGTCTTAATACCTTTTAGATATTGTAAAAAGATTGAAAAAGGAGATGAACAACCTTTTTGTAAAAACAAAAAAAGTTGAAACATGACATGGTCACCCTGTCTTTTAAAGCAGGATATATGCTCCACCACTTTTGTATAAAAATGCATTTCCGATACTATATTTAACTTTTTTTGTATACAGCATTTGTGTTTCCCCCTGTTCTTCTTGTCTTTTCTGTGTTATTGTGAAATGTGTATTATCATGGTTATTTCTTAATGCACTATTTTAGTTGGGGCACTTACAAGAGCAATGCATCTTAGCAAGCAAGAAAAACTAAAAGCAAAAGACAAAAGCTAGTACAAATATTAACCAAGATGTTTTTTGGGGGGATTCACATTTTTGTCATTGTGGCTGAAATGGGAAGGTCATTGTCATGTCAATTTCTCTATTTCAAAAACTCTTCTATCATAAACCTCCGTTAGTTCATTGGTTAGAATTCAACTCCTTTCCCATATTATTTGGACCCAAGCCTATTCCTTGTGTTTTGGTGAGAATGAATGTAATACACATGCCTGTACGAATCAGCTGCGAAGTTGAAACCCAAGTAAACCTTCAATAACTGTAGAAGGACCACTCAAGTGTAGGGTTCATCTATCTCAAGGAACCTTGATGTTAGTGTTGTTGGTGGTGGTGGTGTTATTGACGTTGCACACAATCTATCATTTACTTATGCAATTTGTATTTACTGTAATGCAAGTTATCTCTCCACATTTCAGTGGAATGGTTTTGAAACATAAAAGAACACAAGACATAATTGATGCCTTACAAAAGAACATGCTCCAACTTAATGCATTTTCATTATTTTGATACTCTAATTGAAGTGTGGTTAATTTGAGTTATGCTTTTGCAGATGTTTAAGAATGAGTTAAAGTTGTCATTAATTTGATGCTTTTGATTAATTTAATAACACAGGCCCATCATTTGAGCTGCAGTGGATGTAGTTTAAACTGGGATATGTTGGAGGGTACTTCCTTCTCCAAATGTCCACATATCTTGTTTAATAGTGGACAATAGGTGACAAATCAATGATGAGCCTGATTAAATCTTTGATTGTATGCAAATTCTGTGCAGTGATTGCCATACATCGGCAATCATCGGGCGGCATCAACTTGTAGTCATAATGTGGGCTTGTGAAAAAAAAGCGGGAAAATCTGTTACGCTTTTTTAAAAGCCATTCTTCAATTACGAGATTGAAGGCCAGCTCATAGAATGTGTTTTAGAGTGCACTTGTACACTTCACAAAACATCTGAATTCAATATCATGGAGTTCTAAACCCATTTTCAATGAAAACACAAGTTCTCTCTTCAAGTTAAATCTTGGCTGACTTCACAATCCTCCCCTTCACCCCCATTCCCTGTATCCATTCCATCCATATACTGAGTTTTTAAATAGCTTGATTTAAAAAATGTTTTGTCATAGTTGTAGAAAGCTTGCTTTTTGCTGCCCTGGTTTTCAGCAGAGGTTTTTTAAATTGTAAAGTGTACTTTCTCAATGTTTAATTCAATGTGAAAAGGGGAGAGGTACTGCATCTATGTGAAATATGAAATGTACCATCAAAGTGTATCAAAGCACAATGTTTAATTAATGTCTTCAGAATACAAATGAGGGGGATCTCTCCAGCTTCTCCTTTTCTGTCTTTGACCATGCTGTAAATAGATGCATGTTTCTTTCTGTGATCCAGTAGTTTTTGTACAGAAACAGACTAATAAAGAATACATTTGGCCTCAAAAAACTCTGTTGTATTGTTGGTCATACCTTCTGTATTGGAGTTCATTCTGCTTAGGGCGGCAGGTAGCCTAGCGGTTAAAAGCGTTGGGCCAGACACTCTGGATAAGAGCGTCGACTAAATTAATAAAATGTGAATGTTATGAGGGGCTTAGCTACAAATCTATACTGAACAAAAATGTAAACGCAACATGCAACAATTTCAACGACTTTACTGAGTTACAGTTCATATAAGGAAATCAGTAAATTTAAACAAATCCATTACGCCCTAATCTATGGATTTCACATGACTGGGCAGGGGTGCAGCCATTCAGAATATATTTTTTCCCCCACAAAAGGGCTTTATTACAGACAGAAATACTCCTCAGTTTCATCAGCTGTCCGAATGGCTGGTCTCAGATGATCCCTCAGGTGAAGAAGTCAGATGTGGAGGTCCTGGGCTGGAGTGGTTACATGGTTGGTCTGCGGTTGTGAGGCCGGTTGGACGTCGAGAAATGAACATTCAATTCTCTGGTAACAGCTCTGGTGGACATCCTTGCAGTCAGCATGCCAATTGCATGCTCCCTCAAAATTTGAGACATCTGTGGCATTGTGTTGTGTGACAAAACCACACATTTTAGAGTGGCCTTTTACTGTCCCCTGCACAAGGTGCGCCTGTGTAATGATCATGCTGTTTATTCAGCTTCTTGATATGCCGCATCTGTCAGGTGGATGGATTATCTTGGCATGTGTATGGAACATTTCTGGGATATTTCAGCTCATGAAACATGGGACCAACACTTTCCATGTTGCGTTTATATTTTTGTTCAGTATYCAATCATATATTCCCTCACATAGCAGGGGGCAACAATAATCAAACCAAGTACTCCTAGCTTCATAAAAAACTTTCCAGACAAGCTCATCCTTCAAAAGCTTCATCCTTTTGGACACTAGTTCAACTGTCCTCAGTCTATGGGAGATATTTTTGCAACAGCCTCCAAAGATCTCATTTTATGATGAAAATCTTGGATCTCAAACTCTCAAACTGGGCCTCTCAGATTACATATTGACCAGTGCTTATCTGAATCGATCATTCAAAGTCTGAGGAAGGGAAACAATTCCTCCCTCTGTGAATGGCAGCATATCATCGGGTAAAAACATAATCTCCATGGTTGCAAGTTTAGACTTATGTTTTGAGTCAAAGAGACAGGTTTTCAAAATTGTACAAAGTGACTTCATCYCTTCAGTGATTCGTCCTCATAAAGGCACTACATAGGGAGCAAACAAGGCAATTCATTTGTGCATGCTAGTGTGCGTGTTTGCAAGAGTTCATGTGTTTTTGTGTGTGCCTACCTGTGTGATAGTGTGTGCTCTGTGCACAGGCTTACGCAGCAGTTTCCTGAGATAGCTGCCCTTAACTCTACCTGGTTCTCTTTTTAATGCCATTAGAGTAGACCAGCAGATGTCTTTATCAAATCAGCAGCCCCTCAATAGGAAGTCCTACCTTCAAGTACGTAGAAGGATCAGAACATAAGCTATCTATGAGACTTAGCATCAGAGGCTGCAAAAGGCTACGTCGATTAGAAACCATTAGCTTTCTACGCCACAGGTTGTGAGTAATTAACCCTACTTTGGTAGTCAGCAGTATCTTGATGAGTTTTGATGACTCTTTGTTGTCGGTACACAGTGCTCGTTAGTAAGGTTCTTCGCCCAAAGCCTTCTAGAGCACACACATAGAAAACCATCTCCCAGAACCCGAGTCCTTCCGCTGTAAGCCTCTGGTACCAAAGCCAATATACATCTGGGGTCTGCCAATGCAGGACGGAAGCTAAGTAGCCCAGGCTATATAAAACTTGGCCACCATCCCATAAGAAGTGGTTTGTCAAGTAGAGAGCCCATTAATGGGTTTGACATATTTGAGCAAGAGCGCTCCATAATACATGATCAGGGTTTCCTCTGTAAAGATTTCCTGGGAAAAAAAGGTTCTCATTCAGCGCCTTGAAAGAGGAGGATGTTGTAGAAGGAAGGAAGGAAGGAAGGAAGGAAGGAAGGAAGGAAGGAAGGAAGGAAGGAAGGAAGGAAGGAAGGAAGGAAGGAAGGAAGGA
>NC_036846.1:7769859-7826680 GCF_002910315.2 Salvelinus sp. IW2-2015
GGAAGGAAGGAAGGAAGGAAGGAAGGAAGGAAGGAAGGAAGGAAGGAAGGAAGGAAGGAAGGAAGGAAGGAAGGAAGGAAGGAAGGAAGGAAGGAGGAGGAGAGGATGCTTCCACAAAGGGCTCGATTCAATCCGTATCGCCGAAGTTCAGTGCTACTGTATAGTGCGCTTGAAATGTAAAGCCAGCATATGCAGCATTTACCATGAACGCAGTCTCCGCAAACGCGGGAACATTTCCTTTATATTTAAATCACGTTATAACGTGGAACTTCAGCGATACAAATTGAATCGAGCCCTCACAGGCCGAAAAGGTGACCCATATTTATATGATGGCCATATTCCACCATATTCCACCTCAATACTTTCTAGAAGCCTCTTTTCCTATCATCTTATCACTTCAACCTTACTGATCTGAAAGGACTGGCCCGGCTGTAACGAGTGGGAACATTCCACCTCGGCCATTACATAGCCTACAAAAAGKACAAGAGAGGATACTTGATTTTTCATGCATCATTCAAGTCTTGCATTCATAGTTTACATAGCTCTAATAAGTTCAAAAGAAGAGGTGGTATAGATTTTGTGCAGGTGTGTTTTGCTTGGGGGGTTGGCCTGAGTGAATTAGGTGACATTGTCATTCCACTACACCATACATCTGCACTCTGAAATGTTGAAGAATTAGACCCTTTCCTGTGTGTTGATGATGTCATGGTGACACCGCAGGCCTGACTTTGGACTGGGGAGGGTTCATAACAGTAAAACGGCACTCAGGACTGACGGGGGACTGTAAGTCATCTCGCACAGGAAGTGCCCTGGGCCTCAGCCTGCGATGACATCGGAGACCTCCGCCAACTCTGCACAGTTAAGACGGTATGTAAATCACCCGTACAAAAGTTCAACCTAGCAGCCATGTTTCCTGGGAAGGACCGATGCTGGAGGTGCTTTGGAAATATGTTGGCCCATCAAAATCATGTGTTGCAAAACCGCTGCAAAAAAAGAGCACATATTTGAGTGTGAGGCTCACTGATTGCCTCGTCTTTTGGAGTAAGGTTAGAGAGTCTGGGTGTTTAATAGTTAGTGAGTCCCCCGAGCTATTGGTACTGTGACAACGTGACAAATCAAACTGTATTCATAGATGTGTCGTTATCTTCATAGCCTATGACATGACTGAACTGCAGACGACTCAAGGTCCGAGGGGTTCTGTAGTCTGGGGTTGGAACCTGCTTCTGTTCTCTCAGAGGATAGGGTTATGGTTGATGGTAGTAATGGGAAAATTGATCTATATTCACAGAGCATATCTATAAACCAATACAGGATTGGTGGATTAATTGATTCAATGTATTACAATGACAGTAGCGTCTACATTATATAAATATAATTACTAACCTAATAAACAATGTAATACTTTTCAGTGAATGGTATGTCCATATTAACTCACTGATGCCCTCCTCCTACTACCACACACACACACACACACACACACACACACACACACACACACACACAACATGAACACACACACAAACCTCTTCACAAGCATAACACATGTTACTTGTCATTCTCAGTGTGTGTCACATGTTGAACTGTGTTGGTTTCAAAGCTGAAATGATTTCAGGTGCCCCTGCCAATCAAAAAGCCTTCAGTAAATTAGCATTAGTAAACAAGGATATTGCCTACATTGTCTCTGTCAGATTTAACCTTTTATTGCAGTGGGCTTATTCAAAGTCACACAGGGTGATTCTTGGTAGTCTTAAATCTACTTTGAAACAAAAGTATACACCTCACACACATGTTTATGGGCTTAGGACACCTGTACCATGTCAGATATAGAGTTGAAATGTACATTTTGAGTTTGCATCCCAATATTGTACTTTATATACATCACAGAAGACTGAAATACAACACAGCCYTTTGACATAGAAACTCTGCATTATCGTCGAAAAAATAACACTTTATTAAAAATAATAATAACATTCCAGCCATGAGGCTAAAAAGGGCGGTTTTGGTCATTGACTGCAGGACACTATATGACTTGACATCATGATTGAGGCTATGTTCATTGGCCATTATTTGCATGTACAGTACTGCGTAAACGCTTTAAATATATAGATATATATTTCCTTGTCTATCCCCTTCCTCCCCTCCCAAAAATTCTAAGTGTGTGTCATTTTGCCCCAATTTCTCCATTCCCTTCAGAAAAACTCACCTAACATTTCTGTTAAATCAATATCCCTCAAATCAGTAGCCCACCCCTCAAATCCCAAATGCATTTCTCTCCCACAACACTGCTTACTTAAACAAACACACCACCACCCTGTCATAGCTGCCACAACATGAAATGTCAGTTTTTGAGAAACATTGGCACACTCAAGAGGAATTTAGAAACAACTGTTTGCCATTAATCTGTCATTATACATTATGGTAGGTGTTATGTAATGTGTTAACAGTATTATGAGAGGACAGTTTAAAACCAAAGTGTTTTTGTTTTATCAATTAATTTCAAATGGGTATAAATGCAGTCAGCTGTGTGTGTGAGTTTGGGGCAGGGCAGGGTTCTTGATGGTTAGTGTCACTGTGTCACTCAATGGTCCCTCAGCATAGCTCAGGGCTGCTGCTACAGAGGACCTTGGTGAAACCCCTGGGTAGGAAACCCAACCTCATAAATATGGAGCAGAGCAGGGGAAGTGCTCCGTTTCTAGAGGTCCCCCCTGGAGATCCACAGTCACTCTCTCAACAGTTCCCAGGAACCATGTATGTGCAGCAGCGAGAGAGAGAGAGAGAGAGAAAAATGCCCTTTGTTTTGTTTTGATTGGACTTCCCCCCCTCCCTAGGACCTTACAGAGATGTTTTCTCAAAGACAAGCAAAGCACAGAACACCTCCCCAAGAAAACAGAAAGAAACGTACAAGAGTAAACTTTACACCTGTTTCCCTTTTTCATCTGTCTTCATTTGTATGGGGGAGGCAGGATGTTTAGCTTGGCTGCGACCTGCCTCATGACTTAATCCCTGGGTGCTATTGTTAAATTTTCTGAAAAATAATGAAAACCAAATGTGGCGTGGGACCCTGTTTTGAGTTTCAGGGCCTGCGCTTTAACAATGTTACATTTCCAGCCATTGAGGCCAAATAATTCACTTAGGTTTCCCTTGTAATATTATGCCAAACATGAGATCTTTACTTTGTCAAATCTGGTAAGTATCAAACCAACTGTATCAATAGGAAAACAGTTTTAAAAAGCATTCCCAGAAGAGAGCCCAAAAAACACCTCTCACCTGGAAGCTGTTAAAGCCGACAGGAAATGGAGGCAGAGATCGAGTGCTTCCCAAAAATGTGTATCCCCTGGAGAGTGGAAATATGTAGATTCCTCATAAAACATTTCTGAGAGGTTGAATTGTAACAGAAGATAAAAATCATCACAGACAGCTGGGCACCCACTGCCCTCCAGGATTATTATCACACAAACATCTGCAGACATAACTTTTTCATATTTTATCTGTGACTTCACATCATCACTGTTGATATCCATAATGTGAACTTACATTTTCCAGATTCACAGCCATTTTTCCATCGGTTTGGCAATGTCTCGGTAATATTTGCCCTCTTCACTGATAGATTTGGACTGCCTACATTAAATTACAACTCYAGCTAAGGCATGCATGGCAAATGTTCTAGCAAAGCCGGTTCTTCCAGAGCGTTTCATGGTCTTATTTTGGACCTAATCTTGTCGCCTGACTTCCCGCTTTTGTGACCACGACTCCCATAGTTAGGGCAGAMACATGAGCAACTCATCATTATAGCTATWCAGATCTCTGGTTCTTCTTTCCATTGAAATTCCTGAAGCACCATGATCGTCATCATGATGGTCTCACAGGKAGAAATCAGTGTTAATAAATCAATCCCCAGCTTGGGTGTGCTCGCCCCTGCTCCCTTAGCTGCTTGATAAACAAATGGATTCTGCATGCCTAATGAGAATGGGGGAGGTAGAGGTAAAGTAAGTAATACCTTTAATGATTTAATGATCTCAACAGACTAAAAAACACRGGCACCTGCCAAAAGCAAGAAACAAAGTCCAAGTCAGGAATTTCTGGACAGCAATACCTCACTGATCACGGACCAGGATTTATTGTATCTTGGCAGATTTACAGTGGACCGTGAGACGTTTCTTGGAAAGACAATGCATTGAAGGGAGAGTTCGCATGTAACTGTTCATTGCAGATAAAGACAACACGCGGTCGTAAAAGTTTCAGTCGTCCCTGTAATCCAGGGTTTGTGCATGTCAGGCTTAGCCCGCTAATACAAGGTGATGACGTGCAGATGATGAGTAATCAGGAGCACATCTGCATAAGACATCACTCTTTTTTCGACCTGTCAGATGTGAAGGGTTACTGTAACCGTTCACTGTATAGAACAATCGTTCTCCCTCTTAATGTGTTCTGCAGTTCGGTGTCATGTGAGTCCGAGTGGGCACTGACAATAAAGAGAAAAAGTACATTTAAACTCATCGCTTGAGGCCTCCCAAGTGGCGCAGCGGTCTAAGGCACTTCATTGCAGTGTTGCGGCGTCACTACCAGCCGTGACCAGGAGTTGCATAGCGCAGCGCACAATTGGCCCAGCGGCGTCCGGGTTAGGGAAGGGTTTGGCTGGGGGGGCTCTACTTGACTCATCGTGCTCTAGCAACTCCTTTTGGCTGGCCGGGCGCCAGCAGGCTGACTTCGGTCGTCAGTTGAATGGTGTTTCCTCCAGCACAGTGGTGCAGCTAGCTTCCTGGTTAAGCGAGTGGGMGTTAAGAAACGCGGTTTAGCAGATCATGTTTCAGAGGACGCATATCTCGACCTTCGCCTCTCCCAAGCCCATTGGGGAGTTGCAACGATGAGACAAGATCATAACCACGAAATTGGGGAGAAAAAGGGGTTAGAAATGACAACAACAAAAAAAGAAAACTCTTGTGGGATAGAGATCTGGTACTTGTCTTGATGGTCCTGGGAAGAACGGTCTGGAAACTCCAAAAAACGGAACAAAATTCATTACATGTGGCAGAGCCCACAATTCATTGTTAATATTCATCATTAAACAACAGGTTGATCTTTTTTTTATGGATCCTTTATTTAAAACAAATGTTAATGATAAGGGGTGACATGCGATGAGACTGGCGTGTGATTGGGTAGGGGACCATTCATATGGCTTCAGTAACATAACTGAGTCCATCAGAGCTTTCTAAGATGTCTCAAGAGAATGGGCAATAACGTATAGAATCCAACGGCAACCGTATAGTGGGCACAAATGATTCGGGTGCAACTGAGCAGTAGACAGATAGAACTCGCTATTATCCACTACAATATTACCTTTCTAAAGAATTTGGCATTGTCAAAAGTAGTTGATTAAATGAAATGCATTTGAGTGCATGTAAATAGTTAGGCCTATACCGGTATGATGTTGGCTAGCTTACATCTATTACTAAATACACTGTTTAGTATGTCACTAAGTAGACTGTCCTTACCAGACATGTTTACTATGGCATTATGAATAGTAAATATAGCATAATATGAAGCTTGGCGGGTTAATCACATCTTTGGGTTTTGCAATAAGAGACTATGAAATTCTAGTAGACACCTCTACTGTCAAATTATTTACAAATCCTATGCTTGAATTCCATCTGTCCACTATTGGTGCTGCCCTTAAAAAAATCCCCTCTGGGAACTGTGAAGATGTACCAGAGTTCCAGCCTGGCCAAGACTCTTATTAAAACAACGAAGCTCATAATTATTGTGGAGTTCCAAAGTAGCGCTAACCATAATGAGGCCACACAGGAACAGCCTTATAAAGAATGAATGTAATGAATAAGCCATTAGATGGGCAGTAAAGATGCAGGAAATAAAAAAACAACACTGGAACAGAGTCTGGACAGATCTCATTGGCTCTTGATGAGCACTTTGAGAAATTGACATCTCTCGGATTTTCATTCCTAATTTTGCTGGCTGAAATGTTGAACCCCCTAAATTTTATATACATTATATACTGTAACTGACTATGCCCCTCAATGATGTCATTGAAAATGTAGCGGCGAGATAATAGCTTTTGACAATGATGTAGTGTTTTGTTTTCTCCATGTACCACTTGGTTTGCATTCATATTAATCCCAAGTAACACTACCCCAATGTGTTTCCCTTCAAGACAATTAAAAACATTCGTTTTTTGTTGCCGATGAGAGTTTGTGATCCCTTCCTTTGCTATCAGTGTTTATTATTTATTSAATACACATGGCCCCTAAAGAACTAATGAAATCAAGCCCAAATACCTTTCCCAATCAAATACTAGAAACATCTAATACTAGCAACAGACTCCCACAATTCCATCAAGGCTGAGGAAATTGTATTTTTAATGGCTGCTTTGAAGTAAAAGGAATTATCATATCTCTGAAAGTATTAAACTTCTCCAGAAGGAACCCTATGGTTTTATTCGTTTTACTACTGCTGTCTTTTTACGGATTCGACCGCCATCCCAGAGCAAGCAACACCAAAGTTAACGGCTAACAAAAAGAAGTCAAAGGGATATAACTCCTGGAGATACTAATTACCAATGGCTGTAAAATAAGTCAAACGGGTCATTCTAATGAGCACACTAGAGACCTATTGCTAAACTCCATTAAAAATATTTATTTTATATATATATATATTTTTCAACATCATCACTGTCATCCTATCAAATATAACAAAACAAATTCCTCTTTTAAGGTCATTACGGCGCAAAGTTCCAAAATGCATAATTCATGTAATTTTAAGCTTAAAATTAAAGCAGAACATGATGGGAAAGACYAGAGACTGGATGCTATTTCAAGAACATATTTTAATGGGGAAATATTCTCAAAACTTGACTTAATTACATGTTACATTTTTGACCTATATATTTGGATAAGGGCAGACACAACCATGAAGGGGTAGCAGAGTTTACTGTGTGTTTGTKTTACACTAGGAGATGCAGGTGTGAAGGCCAGTCTACCTCCTTGCCTGTCTCCCCGACAGAAAAGAGAGTGTGTGTACGGACAGTAGTTCCTAAACAAAGACACAGCGTTAACATTAGAATGGCAGGTTGGYTTGAATTCCAACCTTTAATGGATTGGATCCAGCGGAGAAACTCAACACATTTGGCTGTAAGACAGGCAGCACTTGAGGCAGTTAATGAGACGATAAGTGCTACTTCTTCGATAACAATCACTCGACATTGGTATCACCTCTTCCTATGCCATCCATTGACTGTGCATCGAGGACTCAGGGGGCTGTTAAACCGTGCAGGGTGGGCAGAATCTAATAAAACCGAGTTGACATTTTAATTGCATTTTCCTCATCAAGGAGTAATCTGCAAGATGGTTGTGGCGTTTCTGTTGAGACCAATAAGAATTATATTATGATCACTAATTTATTTGATAAATATGCATCTCTCGACTCCATTGTGGGAATAGCACAGTGCCTGGAGTTTGTTTCTGTTGTTGCTTTGTGTTGTTGCTTCCATTTGTGTGACACGCTCGAGTGTAGAGTGTATTTATCACGGTATGGGGTTAAAATACCACTTACCTGACATCTACCTAAGTAAAGTACTGTTGTTACTTCTTCACCTACTGTAAGCATCTCTTGTGTGGGAGAGTTGGGACTTCAGATACTTGGCGTTTAATGGCCTCTCCCTCAATTGTCACACTATGATAATATGGCTCATAATGGGTTTCATTTAGCAGTTCCATAAACATTACACACTAAATTAGTTTCTTTCAATTCATTAAACTACTTGAAAATGTCATGCTAACTCTGAGCACAGCTGTGAGCCGGAGAGGCAAGGTAATGGCCATCAGCCATGCACTTTCTTGCATGATAAGCATCAGAGCTCAACCTGAACTGTACAGGACCAAGAGTACTGGGGGTGCTGTTTCCCATCACACACACACACACACCACACACACACACAACACACACACACACACACGCCACACACGCCACACACGCACACACGCACACACGCACACACGCACCACGCACACACGCACACACGCACACACACACACACACACACACACCAACACACACACACACACAACACACACACACACACACACACACACACACACAACACACACACACCACACACACACCACACACACACACACATGCTTAAAATTCACAGTGCTTCCTCTAAGTGTGCTGCCGATGACCAACACCTCTACAGTAATCAACCTCAGTGATCTGTAAGTTTTTGACTAAAACTATTCTAACGTGAGTCCAAAAGGTCTTACTACTTATTTTAATCAATTTCCAAAATGTTTCAATGATTCAACTTTGCCTTTGACTCTGTTTCTTTCAAAGCAAACACATTCAACTGTCTGCTCTGGTTGAGGGGTTAAACGTATGAGCACTCGCAGTTGAGATCCCACAAGGCTTAAACACAGAGAAAGAGAAGTAATTGGAACTAGTCAGCGTAGCTACAAACAATTTTTTCCTTTCCGATGAGATTCAAATTTACAGTTTGAATGGCAGAAAAATCCAAGATCTTTCAATTACGGTTTTTCTTTTTTCCTCTGCATTTAAATTGGAAGTGATCTCAGAGGAAATAGTTATCATTTTAATGACAGTCTCCATTCATTAAAACTCTCATTCTTTCCCCCTTCCCTCTCCTGGGGGGCCTCTGGATGAGGAGCAGATTCACAGAGCCTCTATTCAATTACCTCCAAGTTGCCCCCCCCCTCCCCCCATGGGGCCCCTCTGTGTGGCCCTGGAATCTTGTCCTTGTCAGGCCCAGGTGCCTCGCAGAGAAAGCAGAAACCAGGCAGCATTTACTGTTGTCAGAGGACTAGCTTGTCATGGGGTGCATATGTTTGTAATGCAATGCAGACTTGGCATAAGCAACTATGTATTCACACGTAAAGTGGATGTGACAACAGAGATAAGAAGAGGGAATGCACACCGTCAAAATGTCTGTGGATATGGTATGGAGAATGCCATTGGGCTATTATGCATTACTAGTGATTGGAGAGGCCATACGTGGTAGGCAACTAGCTGTTATGATAGGCCCATGACTACAATTATGATGAAATTAAGGCAATTGTTTTTTCACTTTGTGAGTCTCATTAACGCGAGCTAWGCAGGAGACATCAAAGAGAATACAGACTCACATATCAAACATGTCTCCATTAATTTGTTTCACTAAATCTCCTCCAAAACTGATGCACTAGTTGATTGCAGACACAGATTTTGTGATCCTCGTCATTTGCATGTTAGGAAAGTCTTGTAGGTTATACATTTGGATAATAAACCCAAGCAGCAGATTTTCTTCCTCTTACCTGAGGGGCAACAAAGTAACATCTTTAAAAAAGGAAGAAAAAACATTTGATTAGGGACTAATCACGAATTTCACTGAACAACACTTTTAATATTTCAAGATCCTTAGTCGTATGCAAATAGGAACAGCATTAATTGTATCAAACATTAGGAAGTCAAAGCACATAACACTGTTTCAGGGATCGTCTTTRTTCATTGTGTAATTAGGGCCCAAATGTTAATGAATTATGCTAATTCACAACAATTAGCATATAATATTGAAGACAATCAACAATTAGCATATGCTGTGTTGAAAACAATCAAAAGCCCCCTGCAATCCCATATGAACTGCACACACACCTAATGTATAGGAAGAGGCCAAAGTGTGTGTGTGTGTGTGTGTGAGATCTGATAACATGCAAAATCAGCATTCTAATTACCTCTGCCACCCTCTGCTCCCACAATCCTTCTGGGTTCTGGACAACAACTCACTAAACCTCCCTCTCTCACCCAGGTCAGCCAGGCTGAATAGGAGGCTAGTGTTGAGAGTGGTTGCTCTGGGACCGGGCTGTTGATGTGCCTGTGTAAGGAGATAACGCACAGTGTTATTGTAAATAGAGCACCTGAAACCATTAGCGGTAATGTTTTGRATTGTCAGATTTTTGAACCAAGTTTATGGACTTTGCCCTATCAATTGTAACTGTTGTAGTCTTGTAGTGACTAGTTTTTGCTGTTGCATCACTAGCGATTTGGCTAGCAAACTAGTTAATGGCAAGATACTGTATAGCTAAATTGAAAAATAAAATTAAGCTGTGTTTATTCAGAGCAGTCTAGTAAAAATCTATTTTGGCTTCCAAAGTTATTAACAGTGGAATAAATAGGTTAAGTTTTTGAGCAYTCTAAATACAAAGTTTTATACTGTAGGTAGATCAGCTAAATATGGCAAAACTACCAATACTAATGTTTTTCCCACCAGCCTTCTGTCATTCATAATGATTGGTCCAGTTGGTCAACTTTCAGCACTCTGGGACTACAGGTAATCTAGCCAGCCAGGTCACCGTTGATACAAGTCAGTATTCGACGTCCATCCATGTCTGAGGACCCTAGGAGATGACGCGGAAACCGTAGGAAGTTGTTTTTGATATTTTTGTTTCAAGCCTATCCCAAACCTTAACCCTTACCTTAACCATTTGGAGTTAATGTCTAACTTTAAGATTTCAGAGTTAATGCCTAGACTTAACCCTAACCTTAAAAATMATTGATGAATGCCTAAACTTAACCTTAAACACTTTGAAATTTGAAGTTTGCAACAACTTCAACATTTGAAGTTTGGGAAACATGGATGAATGTCTAATTCTGACTTGAGACTGTGAGAGCTAGTTGAATCTAGCACCCCTGGAAAGGTGCCTCCAGGTGCCTAGGCCTGTACCCAATTCCAGGGCCCAAATACTTTCCTTCTCCCCTGTCAGGATTGGCCATCCCAGAGCAATGGACGTGGGCTGGCAGGAAGGGCGTGGAGGGGCGCAGAGTCCAGCGCCGGGGCCTGGGTCGTCCATTTGGAACTCATTAAAGTGCGCTGACGGAGGCGAGGCCCTGGTTCTCACATCCTCCAGGGACCTCACACTGTCTAAGCTCATTTACAGAGTGTCTTTTCCCACTGACAGCCCTCTAATTCGCATTTGAATTTAGGTCACATTGATCTGGGCCCAGGTCCAAAGCCAACTCCCGACGGATCCACCGTGCCGAGGCATCCTCTCCACCACCGTGCCGTGGTCAAGCAGGAGAGAAACAGCCTGTAGCGCCACGGGTGTGATTGTGTTACGGTCGATTTTGGTTGAGGGTGGTTTGGCACACTGTGGAAGCAGGGTGCTCTGCTGTGGTGTTTCAAGGATGTAGGTTTGAGAGTGTTGGACAGCAGCGATGAGGCATGATGCATGTAGCCAGGTTCAAAGAGGGGACGAATCTGAACTAGTCAAACTGTCCCTTGCACTAAAACAAAGATAGGCTGAGAGGAGATCAAGAGATGCTTTTTGGGATATGATTGTACGTTAGTGGAATGTGTTATTCAGCTTCACTCTGATTCCTACAATGTCTATGTCTCAGTAAACAAATCAGAAGCTTCTCAGGTCAACAGGGACTCTGAGAAGGTTAAGCCTTATTGACATCAAGCATGCTTTCATTGTGTGGAATTTCGTAATCTCTGCTTGTTTTTCAGTTGTTTTTTCCGTCAGTCGCAGAGCACACATCAATTGGAATGTATGTAAATATTATCCGTATCATTTTGGCTCAGCGGAGGCAAATACTTCCATTCCTCTCTCAATCTGTTACCAAATGTTTTTATAATCTGTTAATGACCCAGTGGATTTATATCATTACCTGCTGTTGGTCTGAGTGGCATAGGAACAATTTGATCGTCTGTAATAAATAGACCTTTAGAAACCATAAGCTGTCATGGTATGTTACTGCTGTCATTTTTAGCTAGAAGAGGCCACACTGAAAATGTGCAAAAACATTTTTCCTTTTTCCTTCACCTCTCTAACTTCCCTTATTAATTTCCTCAACAGATTGCGGTGCGGAATTAATGAATTTTTCAGAGGCTCCGACCCTACCGGCGCGCTTGCCTCACATCTCCCAAGAACTCAATTACTCACAATATTTAAAATAAATAAATTAAAGGTGTCCCGTATCCCAGCTCAAGCAGCTGCATCATTACAAGTGCTCCTAAGAGACCAAATTAAGCCACAGAATGTATATCTAATATACAACCCCACTAATGATACACGTTAAAAGAGCCAATATGTAGGCACAGCTTAAAAATTACACGGGTCATTACAACAAATTGAGACCAAGATTTATCTGCTGCCAACAAAGCACATAATTTGTTTTACCTGGTAATCACAGAGCCAGTATTAACGAAATGTGAAAACTGCAAGAGTTCTTTATGTGGCAGTTATGAGCCTAAACCACAAGAACATTAAGGCAGGGTAGATCACTGTGTATTCTGCTGGAGGAACAGAGTAKCTATGGGTTTCTATGGAAGTATAGCCTACGGGGCCTTGTTTTCAAGCCCTCATATCTGTGTCTTGAAGACCAAGGTGTGGTCACAGTTTGTACTGTATCAGTCAGTGTYTGTGATCCAGCTTACGCTATATAGACCCTTCAAATGTTCCCACAAGGAGAATCATTCATTCATCTTTTTCCTTCAAATAGGTTGGGGAGAAATAGAAAATTAGACATTTATTTATTTTGGGTGTCCTTCCCAGTCCTGGCTCCTTACAGTGACAGGAGTGATACAAAGAAGTCTTAAAAAGTTYAAACCTTAATTACATTGATATAATTCCTACACCACCACCAAATCCATCGGACGGCAAACATCTGCATTTTAATAGTTTTTTTTCCACCCCATGTCTTTCAAGATCATTAACTTTATTGGATTGGACATTCCTGTCCCAAAAACAATTCAGCATAATAATTTGCAATGCAACTCCCCTGCGCTGATGCAAATCCTCCTCCTTCGCTTCCCGGCCTAGCAATTACTAAAGGACCACAGATGCAGACCTCCATCGGCATAAAGTAGATGCTGCAAATAATGTGATTACTCAGTCATTACATATCGGAGTGCATTCATTATGGGCAAGACCGGAATCTGGGTATTGTTGACAATGCCTTGGCAATGCCCAAGATATAGTACGATGTCAAGAACATAATGTCCATAATATCATCTCAGCAGTCCGAGACTTTACAGACTCACCAAGGAGTTTCAAATGAATGCCATTAATTTATTACGCAAGCTGAATCTTAATGTGTAGACTTGAAAATGTTTCTTGAGACAAACAACAGAATGGTACGTGCCTGCTGTACCAGAGCTGCACAAGTGGCAGGGGCTGAGATCTGTGGGTTGTGGGCTAGTAGGTTGTAATCACAACACATTTTCAAAATGGCCCACCTGCCGTCTATGTATCTCTCAAAATGACATTTGATCATTAAGGAGACTTCTTTAAATCTCTGTGCTGCTTTTCATTAATATTTCGTAGTAAATGACCTTAACATTGTATGGGTTAAGATGACATTGTAATGCAAACAGTGTTGTTGGTGTGTTATTGTGAAAACCCACGGCCTTTGCTTACTGGGTGTCTGTTACAGATACTTAATTAACAGATGCTCATCTGGTGAGACTTTTGATTTGATACATACTAGCTCTTCACTCCTTCTGTAACTGTATGAATTACTTAATGTTCCCAAAATTTTTGTAATGTTTCAAATGTAATGTGTTTACATGTAATAGTACTGTAACTGTCCTTGAATATTTAGTGAAAAATCCCCATCTATCTGAACCGACAATCTGTATATTCAACTAGGCATGCAATAAATGAATGACCAGTTTAATGTAGCAATTTGGTGCAATATGTTAATGTCGGAATAAAGGGGATTCATCCTTAAATGTATTCAATGAAATGAAATGAAATAACATATATTTGAAAGTGTAATTTTTAAACACATTATTATTTCAATCCCGGTAATTGAAACTGCAATCCAGGCAACTTGTATTAAATTAGATTGTGGCGGAATTGCACCCTTCGTTTGCCAAGGCTGAGTGAGTCCTTGCATCAAATGAATTAAATTATTCCTGTAGCCCATATATTATTAATCATCTATATTGATTTCTGAACTCCCAGACTGCTTGTGGATATGTAAATTTTGCCACGGCAATATCAGCATAGGTTCATTTGCATGGGAGCCCATTATTATTTTATAAGTACATTTTAATGTGGACTCAATTAAAACTCAGTGAGTGGAACAGCTAAATTGGCCCAAGGTATGGGCTTCTATGATTCATGTGTAGAGCGGGGATATATCAATTAGTAAAGATCAAACTTTTGGCTCCTCTGTGGGTGAAGAAAATGCTGGAATTCAATCAGAATGACTTTGACTACTTTCAATGAATAGTAGATCTTTGGTGATTTCCTTTTTGGAATACATCCAGGTTGCAATGAGGAAATCTGCCAAATATAATTATTACCCATTAAATACAATATTTTAGTCCCAGTAAAAATTGTAAAGAAGGTCACTTCAAAACTTTTTTTGTGACCTTATATATGACCTTACTTAAGCTTAATATTATTGTATCGCTATTCACAGGAAATGCTTGGTAGGGGTCCAACAACTGCMTAAGTCATGTATCAATGCACATTTAATACTGGAAACATAAACCATTCACAGTTTAAGAGCTGCACTATGTTGCAAGATTGTTGAGTTTTTTTGCAGGAATAAAACTTATTAAAATACCTGTTTTATATACTAACCACATCTGACCCTTCAGAAAAGCAGTATTAGAACAGACACATCAGKAAATAGCTCTGGAATGTAGCAGTCAAACCCTCTGGGAATCAATAGGTGAATACTTTGATCTTCCTCTGGGTGGCCAACTTGTGAACAAAGCCTTATCTATATAGTTTCTTCTGCTCCCCTTTCATTTTCTCACACTCTCTCTGTCTCCCAATTCCTCTGAGAATGCAGTGTTATGCAAGTGCAGTTTTTGACAGAGGGAACTGTGTGTAGAACCTCTAGAGGAGAGACAGAGGCCAGCTGTGCCCCAGTACTGCAGACCGCAATCTGCCTGAAGGAGCATGCGTCATGCTACTCTCTGATGATGACAAGGTCACCCTTCACTTATGGAAAGTCACTTCCTCCCCAGCCATTCTCATGGCAGCTTCACACAGGAAGTCCCTGTCCAAACACAGGAAGCGATGTAATGGTGAAATGAAGAGAAGYTAATATAATGTGTCACTCCGGGCTGGGAAAGGTGCGATGAGACCGAAGGTGGAACCCTATCTATACTTACTATATAGTTTGTTACAGGATTACAGATTTTTACAGTTTTTATCCTTGTCAGTTATGTTCTCTGATACAAAGCATACGTGGTCACCAAAAGAGGAATACTTGTCTTTGAAACGGGCACAAACATTCCTAGCAATCACAGCCGGTCAGCTTTCAAGTTAACGCCAGCCTTTATACGAGGCTGGTGGCTATCTCTTGATGCAGTGTGGGCGCCAATATTTGGATAACTCCACAGAACAGACAGTGAGATCAGGCAGACCTCTCCTCCTTTTTTCATCCCTTTAAAGTCCAGCAAGTATGTGGCTGTGATTATCAGTTGTAACTTCCTGGTTACAGAGGTGTCTGCATGTGATTGGAAGGGTTACGGTCTTTCTGACTGGATGATGGAAAAGGCACATGCACAGTTTGGYGTGTCCACTGAACAACAGAGCTTTGTCCTCCTGAGTGCACTGTTGCTGTGAGCAGTGCATTCATTGTTCCTGCAACACTGTGGCTCATAACCCAGACATGCTGAAGTAATCATGAATGATGCTGACCACAGAAACCTGCTATTTAACATCAGTTACAATTATGTAGTTACTGATTCGCCTGCTGTATTGTTTAGAAACACACCTCAGCTAACTTCCTTCTTAGTCACCAATACACCCACAGACATTTCCAAACCCTATATTGGTCACGATAACTGACCATTTGGTGTTATGCTTGGGATCATCAGCCACAGCGAAGCAAAACATTGGACCTGCTCAGGGCCTCTGGAATAACCCTCAATGCTGACCGCCATATTGTCCCTRTCTTCCCTCCCAGGACCAGGAGCTGGCAGGAGGGAATTCCYTCACCACCATTAGTCCCACATTATTTGAAATGGAAATMGTGGGACCAAGCCAAGATAATCCCCAGACTCCACTCTGACCCGGTGTCGCCAGTATCCAGTAACAGAAGTCCGGAAAGGTTCAGCATTCCTCTGGTATGATGGCTCAGTGATTTAACGCTGGTCCATAAACATTACTTATATAAGCACACTAGATGACATATTGGAGCTATACTGTATGCTCTGAGGTCAAGGATATGGACAGAAATAATCCCATCTTGAATCACGTCTGATAGGGACATGGATGCGGACGCAGTTATGAGGTATGACTTATGGATGGTTCGATATATGGAGAGGATGTAGGTATCGATGCAGGGGTAGAAATGCTCCTCTATGTTACCTTGGATTTTAGAGGCTCATGAAGATGAATATGCTGATGTATTCCAGATGGGAGAAAGCTATGGGGCTAGGATGGACACATTCACCATCTCCACTTACTTTTAAAACCTTGTACGACTTGATTTTGACAACGTTAAAGATTTGTCCCTTACGTGTCATTTCTAAGCTCTTGTGAGGACAAGGCTAAAGAAATGGAACACAGATGTGAATGTAAATGTAAATAGTCCGGGTGGCCATTTGATTAGTTTAGTTGTTCAGCAGTCTTATGGCTTGGGGGAAGAAGCTGTTAAGGAGCCTTTTGGTCCGCTTGCCGTGCGGTAGCAGAGAGAACAGTCTATGACTTGAGTCTGGAGTCTTTGACAATATTGGAGTCTTAGATTTTTTTTTTCAAAGGCGAAGTGTGATCGACCAATCAAAACTAACCTGGTCAGAGTCCTCTTGTAACATTCTCACCCACGTTCAATTTTTAGGAGTCTCAACATGTGGTCTCACACAGAGACTGCTATACTGACGTGCTGTTTCCATTCGATACCTCCATCCAACTTCTGGAAAGTTCCTCCCTCAACTGTGTGTGTGGGTCTGGTCATGGCAACCTTCTGAGGGGATTTTGCAGTCACATGACAAGGGTATTGCATCACACCACCTGCACAGCTAAGAGCTAGCTATTAACCAATACAATCAGTGAGACGGTATGCACAGCTAACAGCTAGCTATTAACCAATACAATCAGTGAGACAGTATGCACAGCTAACAGCTAGCTATTAACCAATACAATCAGTGAGACGGTATGCACAGCTAACAGCTAGCTATTAACCAATACAATCAGTGAGACGGTATGCACAGCTCAACCTCCCTGCAGGGCCATCACCATGTCCACCACACATACAGACATTCCCAAAAATGCAAATCAGGAAATCCAATCATCCTGAAAAAGAAATAACCTTTTGGATGCCTGAACCGCAGTAAGAACTCTTCCTCTCAGCTGGACCCGACCATCAGGTTATATTTGGTGATGAGGTAAACGTTTAAGGTCTAATTTCACATGGCAAGGGCTATGCAGGGAACATGCCATTTTCAAAAGGCAAATGGTAATCTCAGAACACAAAACTGCCTCTGTTCTTGGAACTTTGCGAACAAGTTTCACGGGAGGGTTTAACTCCAAGGACCATCCCTGGCACATATGGAGAAGTTTGGAAGTCCATGCTCATGGAAGAACAATAAGGAAAAGCCCATGCATAGTCCATTAATTCATATTTTTTTCCCAATGAGTAAACTTTAAGTATTCGTGAAATGAACACTAAAGCCTCTTTAACAGTGTTTTCACAGCTGGCTGGAATTCTCCCGCTGCTTGATAATAAAGGCCTTTCCTGAACGAAAATTAACATGGGAAGCCAGTAACATCATACT
This sequence comes from Salvelinus sp. IW2-2015, assembly GCF_002910315.2. NCBI lineage: Eukaryota > Metazoa > Chordata > Actinopteri > Salmoniformes > Salmonidae > Salvelinus > Salvelinus sp. IW2-2015. The sequence continues at coordinate 7,787,606 of NC_036846.1, forward strand.
TGGCAGCCCTGCCTCACCACTAAACACCTAGTGAACCAAGCACATATCCAGGCCTACAGGAAAATACATCTGCATTCCGTCCTGCACATTTGCTGGTAGCCCCCGACATTTAACTGGTGACATATGGATATTTAATCATAGACGCCCCTTACTCACTCTGTCCTTCCCTACCACCCACCCTCCATCTCTTGTCTTTCTCTCTCGCTCTCCCTCACTCCCTCTCACTCACTCTCCGCAGTTCATTTCCTGGTGGGAAGGTGAAACACCAAATCTAGGACATGTGCTGCTGAGGAGGGTTTCCTGCTTCTGGATAGATAGGTTTGACTGTTAACAGTCATGTAAAACACTGTCCATTCCCTCGGCAACTGGAGCCGGCCCTAGGAGCTTTCAGACTATACTACTCTCAGCTCACATGTCATAGGACAATATGGAGGACAGCGGTCCCATTTACACTGTGTTCAGCTCATATTACCACAATAGTCAATTGCTTGAAATAGTCGACTCTAATCATTTATATTCATTAGTGAAGGGTATCTTGATGTTATTCTGTACTGAACAACTTAAAACAGCTTATGACCTTTATAAAGGGCTCCATAAGTGAAATTGATTAATTMACTAAATGAGACTAGTGGAACGGTCCTCTGACTGATTTAGGTGTGAGTTATGTCTTTGAGTTTAGTTTCACACTTGTACTTCCAAAGAGTGTAGAACTTTGTTCCACTGGGTCACGGCTCAATTTAACCCTGGTTAACCCCTAACTTTCACACTATAATAGCTAAGAGCATGGATGGAGAGAGGTTTCTTTGATTGAATATTCATGTCAATATCCCCATCCTGAGGAATGATTGTAATGGAATGGTAACTCCTCTAAATATACTGTACCTGCCCCTGGCCAAATGTAAATATACCTGTCTTTGGCCAAATGTATACAATTAATCGTGGCACTTGATCAAATTTGTAGGGAATTAAAAATAACTTTAGGCAGCTATTAAAATGGGTGTTGATTACGTTCTCTCTTCTCCTTTTCATTTTGGGCTCTGCATCGTGTCTGTCAGCGTGGGTCCTTTACTGGGGGAACCCCCCCACCTCCTCCTTCTTCATCCCTCTTCCTCCTCCCCATACTCCCTCTAGCCTCCTTCCTCCCTCCTCCTCTTCTGTGTCCTCCCGGCACACTCGGCCGTTCGGATACAGTAAACCACTCCAGATGGCCAAGAGTGATTATACCTGTCTCACCCAATATCTACCTGTGTCCATCTCCTCGGAGCACGGCCATAAAAGCTAACCCTGTTCTCATTAACGCAGCCAAGAAAAACAACCGCTGTGGGCATTTGTGATTAATACTTCTATTGTGCCTGAAATTGTTGATGGACCTGCTTCCGCTCGGGCTATACACTCGCTGCAGAAACGTTGGGCTAATCTGTGATTAATAATACATATGAAAAAGGTGACATAATGTTTAGGATTGGGCTCGACGGCTATTAGATTGGATTTCCGTTGTCGGTTTTGACATTCCGCCGAGAGCATAGCCAAGTCGAGTCAGGGGTGCGACAGAGGTGACAGTGGTACCGGCGGTAGTATGTGTGTGCGTGCATGCGTGTGTGATCGCAGCGCAGGCAGCCCTGTGTGTGACTACAGAGAAGGGAGATGAAAGGGCCATTTAATCCACTCTGGCACACTCCCACTGCATCCGTTTCACTTTCACTTTTAGTTCCCATTGGCCAAGTGACAGTGGGACATGCAGCAATGTTAAAGCGTATTAAACCAAAAGTGAGAAGAGAGCATTTGGAAAGATCTTTGTACTGCGTGAGATGGGGATGCTGGCCTTGAGGTGCGTGTGTGTGTGTGCGTGTGTACGCATGGTGCACTATATTAGCCAGAGTGTCCAAACAGCTCTTTCCATGACATAGACTGACCAGGGGAATCTAGGTGAAAGCTATGATCCCTTATTGATGTCACTTGTTAAATCCACTTTAATCAGTATAGATGAAAGGGAGGAGACAGGTTGAAGAAGGATTTTTAAGTCTTCAGACAATTGAGCCATTCAGAGGGTGAATGGGCAAGACAAAAGATTGAAGTGCCTTTGAACGAGTATGGTAGTATGTGCCAGGCACACCGGTTTGAGTGTGGGTTTTTCATGCTCAACAGTTTCCTGTGTGTATCAAGAATGGTCCACCACCCAAAGTACATCCTGCCAACTTGATACAACTGTGGGAAGCATTGGAGTCAACATGGGCCAGCATCCCTGTAGTTCATTCCCTGACGAATTGAGGCTGTTCTGAGTGTGAAAGGGAGTGTAACTCAATATTAGGAAGGTGTTCCTAATGTTTTGTTGACTCAGTATACAGCATATTAATCTGAGTGTGTGTGTGTGTGTGTGTGTGTGTGTGTGTGTGTGTGTGTGTGTGTGTGTGTGTGTGTGGTGTGTGTGTGTGTGTGTGTGGTGGTGGTGGTGCGTGCGTGCGTGGTGTGGTGTGTGTGTGCGTGGTGTGGGTGTGTGTGTGTGTGTGTGGTGTGTGTGTGTGCTGTCGGGGGCCAGTTTGGGTCAGATACAGTGGAGAAAGGCGCTGGGAGCCGGGGCAGCTGCAGTCCCTTGGGCAGACAGAAGCTGAGCCACTGCCACTGAGGGTTCGGTAGCTTGGCAAACCTTCCCAGGGAAAGAGCAGAGCCTGCAGAGTGCCAACAGACCTCCTCCCCCTACTCTCATAGGGTTCTTGCCTCATGCTGGTGACTGCAGAGAAATAACCGTGGATCTGCTGTTGTCAACTCTGACGTCGACCAATTAAAATGAAACATGAATAGTTTGGAAGGCAGGGAAACGAACAGTGGGGAGAAAAAAATTGGGCCCGGTTCAGAGAGAGATCCATAAGATTTACATCTGAGAGGAAAACATATCAGGGGAAGTTATGATGATGGATTCTGACTTGATGCGAGGGAGAAAAAGCGAGCATTCATGCGGCAMAGTGGGGAAGATCATAAATGATCCCTAATTTGAGAGGCGGCAAATTGGAAACATAACGGCAGATTTGCCTAATTGTCATCATCTGCAGCTGTCAGCGAACGGRGGCGGTCGGGGAAACCTGCACTGGCTGGGCGGTGGTGGCGGTGGCGGGACTCCCGCCAGGATACACCAGAGCAGAGCCAGGGCCCAGTGTCTGTGGAGGGACAGAATCTATCGCGGTGACTGGTGGCGTTTTGAAGTGGCAACGGCAGGCCGTAAATCGTGGGTTTTGGGGTGAAGGGGTTTGAGGGAGGGATTCGTTGCTTGTACTAGTGAACTCTAGTTTAGGGAACTCCACTGGGGTAAGGTGGTGAGTCTGACCCCCTCCTCCCCTCTCGCCCTGCCTCTTCCTCTTCTGTCAGCAGAGGGTACTAGCCTGCTGTTATAGATCTGGTAAGGCAAGTTTGATCTATCTGGCCCCATAATACTGTGCTGTACAGGATATATATATATATATACAGTATATATCATTATTTAACATTGCATGACCATCTTTGGTGTTTTATTTTCAGCTGGACAAATATATATTTTCAATAAAAATCTTAGTGAAAGACATTACATAATATAGTCAATGAAAGTCCAAAAAGGCACCTAAGAACCCAACCTGTACATTACACATGACATCGTGGTGGTGTCAGGCCTTATGTTACACAGGGGACGTGTTGATGTAACACATTTACTGTTCTGAGGATCATTTTCAGAATATAATCAGAATATAATCCACAACTTCAGGCATTGTATTCATGGAATTATGAAATTGTTCTTGGAATGTGTTTCTCACTTTTAGGAATACTATATGTTCTAAAATGGTTCAAAGGAAACTATGTGAATATACACTGAGTGTAGAACACATTAGGAACACCTTCCTAATATAGAACTGCACCCCTTTTTGCCTTCAGAACAGCCTCAATTCGTCACGGCATGGACTACAAGGTGTTGAAAGCATTCCACAGTGATGCTGGCCCATGTTGACTACAGTGCTTCCCACAATTGTGTCAAGTTAGCTGGATGTTCTTTGGGTGGTGGCCCATTCTTGATACACACGAGAAACTGTTGAGCGTGAAAAACCCAGCAACGTTGCAGTTCTTGACACAAACCGGTGCACCTGGCACCTACTACCATACCCCGTTCAAAGGCACTTAAATCTTATCTCTTGCCCATTCACCCTCTGAATTGCACACATACACAATCCATGTCTCAATTGTCTCAAGGCTTAAAAATCCTTATTTATCCTGTCTCCTCCCCTTCATCTACACTGGTTGAAGGGGATTTAACAGGTGACATCAACAAGGGATCATAGCTTCAACTGGATTCCCCTGGTCACTTTATGTCATGGAAAGAGCAGATGTTCCTAATGTTTTGTACACTCAGTTTATAACTAAATACAATTTATGCATTTTTCATAAATCATATTTTTTATTTAAATGAATTAAGCTTTGCAGTGAGTAAGTCTATAACAATTGCTGTATGACTATTAACATATTAGAGAAAAAATATGTTTAATACATCATAGTAAATAATTAAGATACATTGCTACAGGCTATTTAGTTTTTTGTATGTTTCTTGGAGGCATGATGCAAGTGTTTCAGTTACTTGCACCAATGAGAGGTAATTTAGATTTTCAAACTTTACTTTAATGGCTCATTGAAATCATAACCAATTTCATTCCACTGAAAAAGCTACCAAACACTCTAATTAACTAAACCAAAGGAGGATTTAGGGTTTCAAAGCATGAAACCCTCAACGGTCTATTTAAATAATCTACCTGTCTATCACACAATTAATCTGGTGTTTTTTCTCACTTATTCACTTTTTCATAATTCAAATCCAATAAAACATTTCCATTAAGGAAACAGCATTTATGTTTATCAATAGACATAAATACCGAATGAATATTGCTCCATGAAGTAGTACAATTCATATTTGGTAGTATGTAAGTACATGGCTTCGATTCATTCTGACATCATGTTATAGTGCAGAAGGGAGAAGAGGTGTTTTAAATCATAAGAGTAATTTGATTTCATTCCAGCTTGAAGGCTGATTAATAAATAAATATAGTGCCTCTAACAAAAAATTAATTATTTAATCCCTCACCGATCAAAACATCTTAATAACTGTTGGCCCAGATATTGATATGCAGATTTTGAGCAACTAATAACCTTAATCAAAATGGTCTTCAGTTTGTTTTGGATTCTGAGTGTGTATGTTTATGTTTGTGTGTGGAAACCCTCCATCATAATCTATTAGGAGGGGAATAGAAATAGGACCTGGAATATTGCATTTATTTATGGTACAGTATTCAAGTGATTCAAATTACTTTTATGATGATTTATCATGATTCTTGGCTTAGCAGCATACCATGTACATTTTAGCATAAATTGTTATATTTTAAATAATGAGAAATAACTATTGTCATAATAAGCGTATGATTTGTGTAAGGTTAGCTGTTGATGTCTTTATGAGTATATTTTTATTGAAAATGTTAACATCGGTAAACATGTGATGAAATGTGTACATTTTCCAAACACTTTGATTCATTCGTGTCTCTRTTCCCATTTCCCCATCTGAAGCAGACCTGACACTTTGACACATTCAGTGTGCCTGTATTGGGACTTTGGTTGGTTATTTTTAAGGGGGTGTGAGGTGGGGGATGTCAAACCTGGCCTTTAAGATTTRTTCACCATGGACTGGTAAGGATGTGAGAGCAGCTGCTAAAGAAGTGGGGAAAAGGATTCCAAGTTGTTTTCATGTGTCAGCAATCACAGTACCGACCGTGTTATTTCGCTGGAGGGCACTTGGTATCTCTTTACCATTTAAGTGGACCTGGAAGAATGCCCAGAGATTTGAAACCAAAAACACATTAAGGAATGTGAGCGTTTCACTTTCCTGTGGAGAAATATACTTTTAAACCAATTTAATGCTTCATGTCCAAATCTCAAGTTTTTGTGATCACACTGCAGTAGAGTTTGTGGAGGAAGCCCACTACGCCCTTCAGTCCTGCTCTTGAAGGATCTGCTTGGGAGCTGGGCTGCGATGCTACCAGTTCTCTCATTGGCTGAACCTGCCAAGATCTAGAGGAAATTATGGTTCATGGCAAATTGAGTACCTTTAGCTATCAGGAGACGTTCACAAAACATCAGATTTATGTAGTTGGAAACAAAATAGCTGATAGTCTCAAACATGTTCCTGTTATAATCATATTTCATTTTATGCACATATCAATCTAACTGCTGAGTTTTTCTCATAGACCTGAGGGCATTGGGGGAGAGCTACCCCTCTAATCCCATTGTCAATCAAACCCTTGTCCAAGGGAGACCCATTGGACATGCTAATTCCCGTATCGACATATTGCCAATCAAACAGACTCGCCATGAATGGTTCTGCATGCTAAATGGTCTCTGAAAAGCAAGTCAACCGGAGTGGTTGTTGGACAACACAGAATCTTATTTGTAAGATACTACATAGAKAACATCCTGATGCGGAATCAAAGAGGTTGCACTACCTCAAATTGCCCTGGGTCTGAGTTTTGAAGGGACACCCTGACCATGGGATTGTCTAGGGCCTGGGGTTTTGCTTTTTCCCCACAGCAGCGGAACCTTCGGGGTCAGTGCCAGGATGTTACCCAGATTAAATGAATCTGGAAAGTTGCTCTTGCCCTTGTCCCAGTTCCCTATTTTCCCATGTAATGCGTTCATGGTATAATGATTTAATGTTAGTGCCAGGATGGGGACGTACTGTACTGTACAACGTCTCCCATCATCCTCCATAGTTTATAGGTCAGATTAAATGGACAAAAACGACTGTAGAACAGTCATGTCATGTTATGTTCAAATGTTGAAAAAGTGCTCTCTGTTTGAAATTTCACTGTGTAAAATAAATATTTTCCAAGATCAGTGTTGGGGAAGGCTAAGAGGACTGTAAATCCTTAGGTCGCTGGTTCGAATCCAGCTCAAAGGATCAATATTGATGAGCTGAAAAGTAATCCACAGTCTTTTGTACAAGCAGTGCAGTAGACCAAATCCATTCACAAAACACATATAAAGCATTACCAAAGTACACACCTTCTGTTAACCTCAGAGATGTACATTCCAATGTACATTCGCACAAAAAGATAAATTGTCCACTTCAAAACAACAAGCAATTAGAGGCTTTGTAGCGAGCGAGCCCAACAAGTAAATAAACCTAATGTGAGTGACACTAGCTCTTTATCAGTGATGTTCAGTGTTTCACTTTCTGAGCCAGGTCCGCGTTACAGAAGGTGCAGGAAATAATCTATTACTATAATTCAGCTTRAGAGAGGAGGTGAGAACCCTGCTTCAGCAGCAGCTTGATGGACTGTTAGACGAGTTCGCTGGAAATTAATTGCATTATCTGTGTAAGAAAAGTGTTGGATCTGAGAGAGGGAAATAATTACTGTTAAATGCAATATGTTTTACTGCCGTAACAGGATTCAGGGTTGTTTTTTTTACTTAGATGATATATCTATTATTAGATTTTTCTAGTTGAGTCACTGAGATTAACGTTTTTCCCTTTTATGATGTTTTGCTATTTTGATTAACCAGTGAAAGTTAACAGAGTACTTTATCATCAGGATATTTAATGACAATTGAAATACAGCATTGATAATAATGTAGCATATTATGATAACTTCCTGCAATTGTGTACCGAATGAGTTAACTAAACAAMCTGCATTTGAAATATTATTCATGATTGTTATGGAGATTCCGTTGTTTGGAGAGAATAACCCGCCCAAACAAAATGTCATTATGTCATTACTCATACCCTACGCTTGTATTTTTCAACCATCAAAACACGCCACATCAAAAAAACATCAGTGCCACCCCCACAGGTCAACGTAGGTACTGCGGTAGTGTGCTGAAAGGTTACGGTGTAAGTCCTGGCTCACGCACACAAGCCCAAAAACACCCACACCCGCTGCATGCTGCTAAATGTCAGCTCAGTCCATATGGCCCCCTGGCCGGCAGCTGCCAATTCTTTGCCCTCATCCAATCACAAGTCTTCGAGCCGGAATCTCCCGAGCCCCATTGCTGCTATGGCTCTGAGCAAGCCAACCCGGCCCACCCGATCCCCCTTTAACGCTCTGCTCCTTCAGCCCCCCAGCCCTAGTCCTACCTCCCCTCACACACTCTGCTCCACAATAGGGCCTGGTGCTCGACACCTGCTTATCTGGGGAGGGGGCTACAGGCACATCTGCTCCTGGGGCCTGGGCCAGCCGAGCTCTCTCCCTCTGATTAATGACTCACCAACAAGGTAGAGGCCCCACAAACACTGACACACAGCGCAGAGAAACACAAAGAAGAGAGAATCACTAGAATGGCCTGACACATTGAACACTGACCTCAGAGTCAGCTCTGTTGTTCCAGTCTTCTGAAAGGATCCAAATGAAATAGCTTGGGCAAGTGTGTCTAAGCCACATCTGTGGATGTGTTAACACCACCAATTGAAATAAACTATTGAATTATAAAAAGCTGTATGTGGATAAGGGCTGGCATTACAAGTAGAAAAAGCATTAAAAAAAATCTATGCACTCTTAGAAAAAAGGGTTCCAAAAGGGTTCTTATTCTGTCCCCATAGAAGAACGCTTTTTGGTTCCAGGTAGAACTATTTTTGGTTCCAGATAGAACCCCTTTTGGTTCCATGTAGAACCCTCTGTTGAAACTGTTCAACCTGCAACCAAAAATGGTTCTTCAAAGGGTTCTCATATGGGGACAGCCGAAGAACACTTTAAGGTTCTAGATAGCACATTTTTCACCCCAAAAATTATTTTGTAACTTATTATCCAGAGCGACATACAGGAGCAATTAAGGTTACATGCCTTGTTCAAGGACACAGACAGATTTTTTACCTAGTCGGCTCTGGGATTCAAGCCAGCGACCTTTTGGTTACTGGRCCAATGCTCTTAACTGCTAGGCTACCTGCTGCTTACATCAAGTCAAATTGTATTTGTCACATGCTCCATAAACAACAGGTGTAGACTTACAGTTAAACACTTACTTACGAGTCCTTTTAAAGATAAAGATACATTTGCTCAAATTAAAATATAAATAGTGGTCCTCCCGAGTGGCGCGGCGGTCTAAGACACTGCTTCGCAGTGCTTGAGGCYTGTAGGAGCAAACACTGTTCAACGGGGAGGGTGTTGGCCTGGGGGGGCATTACTTGGCTCATCGCGCTTTAGCGACTCCTTGTGGCAGGCCGGGCGCRAGCAGGCTGACTTCAGTCGTCAGTTGAGCGGTGTTTCCTCCAACACATTGGTTCAGCTGGCTTCCGGGTTAAGCGGGCAGGTGTTAAGAAGCGCGGTTTGGTAGGTCATGTTTCGGAAGATGCATTCCTCGACCTTCATCTCCCCTGACCCCGTTGGGGAGTTGCAGTTGCTGCGATGAGACAAGATCATAATTGGATCACGAAATGGGTACAAAAAAAGTATGTATATAAATAGCGACACGAGGAATAAAATAACATGGATATATACAGGAAGTACRAGGTAATAACATGGCTATTTACAGGGAGTACCAGTACTGAGTCGATGTGCAGGTGTACGAAGTAACTGAGGTAGCCATAGGTAGATAATAGATAGATAATATACTGAGCAGTAGCAGCAGCGTATTTGGTTTGAAAGTGTGTGTATGTGCATGTGTGGCATCAGTATGCATGTGTGTGCATGGTATGTGTGTGTYGGTGTATGTACTGTAGTGTGTAMGGGTGTCAGTGTAAGTATGTGTGAGTGTGTGAGTAGAGTCCAGTGCGTGTGCATAGACAGTGCAAGAGAGTTAGTTAAAAAAAGGGCCAATGCAGATAGTCTGGGTAGCCATTTGATTAGCTATTTACCAGCCTTGTTTAGCCATCTTATGGCTTGGGGGTAGACGCTGTTCATGGTCCTGTTGGTGGTGCACTGGTACCGTTTGCCGTGCAGTAGCAGGGAGAACGGTGTATGGCAGGGATCAAATCAAATCAAAGTTTATTTGTCATGTTCGCCGAATACAACAACTGCAGACCTTACAGTGAAATGCTTACTTACAAGCCCTAACCCTGTCTCTTATACACATCTAGATGTGTATAAGAGACAGTGCATAGACAGTGCAAGAGAGTTAGTTAAAAAAAGGGCCAATGCAGATAGTCTGGGTAGCCATTTGATTAGCTATTTACCAGCCTTGTTTAGCCATCTTATGGCTTGGGGGTATGGGCCTGTCTCTTATACACATCTAGATGTGTATAAGAGACAGAGAGAGAACAGTCTATGACTGGGGTGGCTGGGGTCTTTGACAATTTTTAGGGCCTTCCTCTGACACCGCCTGGTGTAGAGGTCCTGGATGGCAGGCAGCTTAGACCCAGTGATGGTGGGCCGTACGCACTACTCTTTGTAGTGCCTTGCGGCCGGAGGCTGAGCATTTTACGTACCAGGCAGTGATGCAACCAGTCAGAATGCTCTCGATGTTGCAGCTGTAGAACCTTTTGAGGATCTGAYGACCCATGCCAAATCATTTCAGTCTCCTGAGGGGGAATAGGTTTTGTCGTTCCCTCTTCACGGCTGTCTTTGTGTGTTTGGACCGTTCTAGTTTGTTGGTGATGTGAACACCAAGGAACTTGAAGCTCTCAACCTGCTCCACTACAGCCCCATCGATGAGAACGGGGGCGTGCTAGGTCCTCCTTTTCCTGTAGTCCACAATCATCTCCTTTGTCTTGATTATATTGAGGGATAGGTTGTTGTTCTGGCACCACCCGGCCAGATCTCTGACCTCCTCCCTATAGGCTGTCTCGTCGTTGTCGGTGATCAGGCCTACCACTGTTGTGTCGTCTGCAAACTTGATGATGGTGTTGGAGTCGTGCCTGGCCTAGCAGTCGTGGGTGAACAGGGAGTACAGGAGGGGWCTGAGCATGCACCCCTGAGGGGCTCCAGTGTTGAGGATCAGCGTGGCAGATGAGTTGCTACTTACGCTTACCACCTTGGGGGCGGCCCGTCAGGAAGTCCAGGATCCAGTTGTAGAGGGAGGTGTTTAGTCCCAGGATCCTTAGCTTAGTGAAGAGCTTTGAGGGCACTATGGTGTTGAACGCTGAGCTGTAGTCAATGAATAGCATTCTCACTTAGGTGTTCCTTTTGTCCAGGTGGGAAAGGGCAGTGTGGAGTGCGATAGAGATTGCATCATRTGTGGATCTGTTTGAGCGGTATGCAAATTGGAGTGAATCTAGGGTTTCTGGYATAATGGTGTTAAAATGAGCCATTACCAGCCTTTCAAAGCACATCATGGCTARGGACGTGAGTGCTACGGGTCTGAGGTCATTTAGGTAGGTTACATTAGTGCTCTTGGGCACAGGGACTATGGTGGTCTGCTTGAAGCATYTTGGTATTACAGACTCAATCAGGGACATGTTGAAAATGTGAGTGAAGACACCTGCCAGTTGGTCAGCACATTCCCGGAGCACACATCCTGGTAATCCACCTGGCCCAGCGGCCTTGTTAATGTTGACCTGTTTAAAGTCTTWCTCCGGAACATATTCCAGTCTATGCTAGCAAAACAGTCCTGTAGTTTAGCATCTGATTCCTCTGACCACTTTTTTATAGACGGAGTCACTGGTGCTTCCTGCTTTCATTTTTGTTTGTAAGCAGGAATCAGGAGGATAGAATTATGGTCAGATTTTCCAAATGGAGGGTGAGGGAGAGCTTTGTAAGCGTCTCTGTGTGTTGAGTACAYGTGATCTAGAATTTCTTTCCCGCTGGTTGCGCATTTAACATGCTGATAGAAATGARGTAAAACGGATTTAAGTTTCCCTGCATTAAAGTCGCCGYCCACTAGGAGCATCGCCTTTCGGTGAGCGGTGTCCTGTGCTTATTTCCTTATACGGGTGACTCAGTGCAGTCTTAATGCCAGCGTCCGTCTGTGGTGGTAAATGAACAGCCACAAAAAAAATAGATGAGAACTCTCTTGGCAAATAGTGTGGTCTACAGCTTATCATGAGATACTCTACTTCAGGTGAGCAAAATCAAGAGACTTCCTTAGATTTCGTGCACCAGCTGTTGTTTACAAATATACACAGACCAACCCCTCATCTTACCAGAGTGTGCTGTTCTGTCTAGCCGGTGCAGCGTATGTACCGCTAGCTGAGCCACAATTCGGTGAAACATAAGATATTACAGTTTTTGATGGCCCATTGGTAGGGTATTTGTGATCATACCTCGTCTAATTTATTGTCCAGTGATTGTACGTTTGCAAGTAATATTGATGGTTAGGGCAGATTTCCCACTCGTCGTAGGCGGATCCTTACGAGGCACCCCGCCCTCTGTCCTCTATACCTGTGTCTCTTTCTCTTGCCAATGACGGGGATTTCGGCCTTGTCGGGTGTCTGAAGTACATCCTGTGCGTCCTGCTTGTTGAAGAAAAAATCTTTGTCTAATCCGAGGTGAGTGATCGCTGTCCTGATATCCAGAAGCTCTTTTTTGCTATAAGATACGGTGGCAGAAACATTARGTACAAAATAAGTGACAAATAACGCAACAAAAAACACATAATGGCACAATTGGTTAGGCGCCCGTAAAACTGCTGARATTTKTTCCAGTGCCATCGTCTCCTAAAATCATCAACTAAATTCAGTCATGGGCCGATTTTTTCTTGAGCGGATGGTCGGGGGGCCGGAACTTAATTACAAAGAATTATTAACCTGCAAATTGACAGCGAGAAGCTCAAACAGATKTAATATTTGACTAAAACACAATAATTTCAAACCTTCCTTGCATTTCTATGTGATCARGTGTCTCTCTATTATGCGTGGGAATACTTGGGAACAGATTTCCAAAATCAAAATCACTTGGAGCTGATTTCCTGGTGTTTTTACAGTCTTTTATGTCCAACAATAAAGACAAARACAACAAATACAAAAATATTAGCTCAGAAAACCCACGGGCCACCAGTTGGGGAACCCTGATCTATGGCTTGGYTGGCTGGAGCCCTGCCACTTCCGTTGAGCGTCAGAGCCGGCGTCGTAGTATTCGATCTTAGTCCTGTATTGAWGCTTTYCCTGTTTGATGGCTCGTCAYAGGTCATAGCGGGATTTCTTATACGCGTCCGGGTTAGAGTCCCGCTCCTTGAAAGRGGCAGCTCTYGCCTTTAGCTCAGTGTGGATGTWGCCTGTAATCCATGGCTTCTGGAGTACCAGTGGAGGCTCCTAAGGGGAGGACGGCTCATAKTAATGACTGGAATGGAGTCAATAGAATGGTATCAAACACATCAAACACGTGGCTTCCATGTGGTTGATGCCATTCCATTGACTTCTTTCCAGCCATTATCATGAGCCGTCCTCCCCTCAGCACCCTCCACTGGTATGTACGGTCACTGTGGGGACAACGCAGTCGATGCYCTTGTTAATTAAGCTGGTGACTGATGTGGTAAACTCCTCAATGTTATCATATTCCAATCTGTGCTAGCGAAACAGTCCTGTAGCTTAGCATCTGCTTCATCGGACCACGTCAGTATTTAGTACACGGGTACTTCCAGCTATTACTTGTAAGCAGGAAGCAGGAGGGTAGAGTTATGGTCTGATTTGCCAAATGAAGGGGAAGGGAGAGCTTTGTCTGCGTTTTTGTGTGTGGAGTAAAGGTGATCTAGAGATTTTTTGTCTCTAGTTGCACAGGGGACACGCCGGTAAAAAGGAACACCTCTGAATGTACATTTTCTTGTTTGCTTATGACCCTATACAGCTCGTTGAGTGCGGTCAAGTGTGCAAGCATTGATTTGTGGTGGTAAATAGACAGCTTCGAAAAAATAAAGATAAAAACTCATACTTGGTAAATAGTATAGTACGCAGCTTAATGAGGTATTCTAACTCAGATGATCAAAAACGTGAGACGTCCTTAACATTAGAGATCGCTGTCAACTTCCACGGAGTGTTGTMGACAGCTGTTGTTTTTTCTATAAGTGTGGGAAATACTTTGTTATTTTACATTTGATATACAGAATAAGATGGTTGTAAACACAAAAATATTTGACTATTGGGAAATGAGTATGGAGCAGAACTTCCTTTCAGTATTCCCTTTAATGATACTGCACATAAAACACACTATACAGTAAACATTTATTTGTGGTATAGATGTGAGCAATATGACTTGAATGATATCACTCATCCACATGAAATAATGTGGTGTTATCACCATTTCCTCTACTAGCAACTRAAACTAAACTGTAATGTTGTGTTAAGCATCTGAAGTAAACTTGAGACCGAGCGGTAAAATAACTCTATACCTCATCTGAGCTTTGAACCTGTAACCCGCTGGTGATGGTCCGAAACCACACGTTTCTCCTCAAATCAAACCCATATCCAAGCCCTGTCATATTATAGTCCATGCTTCCATGCTGATTCAAAACCCTATACATCGCCTGTCTCTCAGTGGTTGAGTTAAATATGTATCCAGCTTGTGTCACAGGGGAAAGCGTTACGTCTCAGGGACTTATTTCAGTTTCCGTAAAATCCTGTTAGTATTTTATGGAGGCAGTAAAGGAAAACATCCTTGAAAGGGGGGGTGCTTTTTATGTTGTTCACTTAGGTCTCGAAGGTGCAATTTGACTTTAATGCATAGCCAACAGTCTTATGGAACAATGGAAGTGTTTCAATCAGCAATTTGAGTCCTAAGTGCTGGTGTGGGCGGACCAGTGGATGGACACCTGCGATGCTGTGGCTAAAGAGCGTCATCAACATTTCAAATTCGACATGATATTAAGTTGTTGACAGTGGAAACAACTATTAATCATCCATCTATATTAACTGTGTTGTTTTGCACATAAGTTATTAAAAAGAAAATATCCTACTTAACATGGTGTCGCATATATAAGACGGTGTCTAAAATAAGTGTGTTGAGAGGCTTTTCCACGGAGTGTTGAAATAAATAAATGTTTGCATGTTTAGCATTAACATGAACTTTACGTTATGAGGAAGTATTATAAACCAAYTGGTTCAAGCCCTGAATGCTGATTGGCTGACAGCCGTGGTTTATCGGACCGTATACCACYGGTATGACAAAACATTTATTTTTACTCTTCTAATTACATTGGTAACCAGTTTATAAAAGCAATAAGGCACCTTGGGGGTTTGTGGTATATGGCCAATATACCATGGCTAAGGTCTGTATCTAAAAACAGCCCTTKGCTGTGGTACATTGGCCGTATACCACACCCCCRCAGGCCTTATTGCTTAATTATACAACATGTATTTATGGATCAGGGTTGAAAGCAGTAGGTTGAAAACATTTCATTTAGAAAAGGTAAGAAAATGTACATTTAAAAAAAATTAMGAGTCTGTTTCAATATCAAAGAACAAGTTATGACACTGAAGTTAGAACCTTTCACTTTTGAACACAACACTTCAGTTATAAAACKGAACTTTTTTCAACATACTGTTATTAAACTAAAAACACTTCCAATGATCTTAGATCTTGAATTATAAGGCTAATAATTGCAATTTTAGTTWAATTTTATATATGTTGATAAAAGTTATTACTAAGTTGGTACAATGTACACTGCCATTGCAGTGTTCTTCATTTTTTCCCTTGGACCTACAGTATGACCAGACTAAACATGATGTCTTAAAGGGAATTCAGAAGCGGCGGTTCATTAATATCCCTTAATAACTCAACTGTCTGAGGTAATTGCAGAAAACACTGCAATATATCAAACAATGAAACATTTTAAATATTCCTTTTACTGTAAGTGACTTCAAAGTTTCTAAGATGTCCACCATCCTCAATTACCTCTTGAGGAATTATTTAATTTCATTTATCTTTAGAGAAGTGTGATCCTCGGGGGACAAAGTGCCTCCAGGGTCCTGAATTATCCTCTAAAATACAACATTGAATATGTAAATGAACATAGTATCTTTGATAGAAAGTGTCAGTTTTTCCACTGTCTTTAAAGTGGGGGTAACACTATCTTTCTTTTGATCCATGTTAACATATTCTTCATCTTCATCGCCTGAAACGATAGTAGATATTTGCRAATGTCCCTGGTGAGAGTCAATATTAAAGTGCCACAGCGCAGGACCAGAACACAGGGAAGTGTTGCTCATGGGATAATATGATGAAATTTAACCAGGAAATATGYTGACATATCTAATGCAGTAAATCATTGTTGTCATTGTTGTATTTCTTGTGTTGTTAGATTATCGTCATATACATATTTTTTGTTTATGTTTATTTACATTCACATTCAAGTGTTTACATATGTTTAGGCAAGGCAAATTGCAACAGTTAGACAAAAAAAAATGTGTCCGAAAATTTGATATTTGTTACTGTAGATGAAAAACAATTAACGTTGATGTACTGTATTTATTATAACTCAGATGATCCTAAAATAAATGCCTTTTTGAAAAGGTTTTTCCTACAGCTTAATTCTTCAGACCTTCAGATTCCCTTTCCAGTGGGCTTGTTCCCAGATTACTTATATAACTTAATATGAACATGACATTACAGATAAGAATATCTATTATAAGTAACTCTTGAAAGTTTAACACTGTAAAATCCTGTCACGTACCACAGCATCTCTAAGCATCAGTCTTGACAGAGAGGGAGATGACCTCATGATTTGGCAGCCAACAAACAAAAATTAAGACAACAATTCATATGGTTAATTTTGCACTCACGGTGCCGAAATAAAAGCATATTCATTTTAATAAATTATGCAGCCTAGTTGCTGAAACATYAATTTCTGTGGGGCTTGRTTAAATGTCATATTTCTCCGGCATCTCTGAAAACACTACCAGATGTTGTCATAGGCTCCCCTTCCTGCTTCCTCTGTCCAATTCCCACCAAGCAGTGGAACGTGACACTTTCCCTGGAAAATACAATAAAATAGAAAAGTAATACACAGCTATTTCCTTTCATAAATTCTTTGGCCCTCTCGCGCTCACAGAAAGTACAAGTCCAAAGTACATATATTTTAATTAAAAGCATTGCAGCACATAGCAGCAAATCTAGGGACGACAACTACCACTGGGCTTTCATCGCCTACCTGGCCGGATGACTTATGCGAGGACGTAGTATAGTGCTCATGCGTGTAATCCCTCCTCCCATCCTTCCGGCGGCCCATGTCCCCAGCAAAAGATGGATGGCGTGTGTGTTGGTGTGTCGACTTCAGAATCCATCAATCGGCCCAATAAAGGCAGACTCACATGTTGACACACCCACCAGGTTCTTGATAGGATCTACTGTATATTCCTTAAGTAACGGTTGGACAAATACGTCGTTTTACCACTACGGAGTGCCCTGTATGTCAAAATACTGTTGCAAATAAATGGGAAAATGGGAATACTTTCCAAGTTCTAATATAAGTTGGATAAATAATATAGCTTCCCCTTCTTACACAGCGTTCAATTGCTGTGTGTGTYAGTGTTGGAACGGTTGGAGAGGTGGCTGCTGGGAGTGCTGACCTCGTAAAGAAACACCTCCTCAAACAGTGCTTTGGATTGTGACATCACCCTCACAAGTGAAGCAACATCTGGATTAATCCCCTCTGCTAACTGAGGGCCAGGCTCTTCTGCACTGGAAGCTAATTGTGTCTCTTGTCGCTGGAGTTGTGTGTGGTTTCCCTGTACAGCTCAAGACCCTGCTAAGACCACGCTCCTGGCCACGCTGCAAGGCTTGTACTGCAGAAACCCATGTGAATGTCTGTGTGTTTAGGGTAAATGTTTACAGTAGATATGTTATAACATATAGCTATTCCTCTCACATAAAATATTATTAAGCTAAATAAAATGCTAAACATTGTCAAATGAAAGTTTTACTCAGACAGACTTTGTAACTTCCAGTCCAATTCAGTTATATCCCTTTACAATCCATTATGCGTTTTCTCTTAAACCTATGTGATTGCCTGACAATGAATTATAGTACAGGCAATGTACAGGCAGCTAAGCTAAGAACCAGGAAAAGGTGTGAGTGAATGCAAGTGGAGTGGAGAGCTCAACTCCTGCGACCACCTGCAGTCCTAAATTGGGCAATTAGAGCAGTGAAGTGTTTTCTTTGTGGGTAATACTCTGTAATGAGTTCAACAGTGCAAATCTGCCCAAGGCCCCACCTTTACCCTCACAAACCCCCTCCAATAAAAAAGGAAATCCACATGAGAAAAACACAGCGCTCGAGCCCCTGACATCGCATCACAGCGGCTGGGCGTTCGGCCTGTCATTCTATGTAATCTAGGTCTTCCTCTGCCAGCATCACCAGCACTCTCCCTTCCCCCCTCTCCATGATTCATTGACCAGATCCCCAAAGCTGCAACCAGGTTCTGCAAATCCCCCTGTCCTAATTAAGATTTCTCTCACCCCCTCTTGTGTGTTTTTTCTCCGAGCCCAGCTCCCAACATGGACTGAAAAGTTCTGCGCCTGACAAGAAATCAATGAAGCCCAGGCAACTGGGGCTCAGGTATTGGATTTCAGGTAGACGCAGAGGTGCCCTGTCCGGGTGCAGGCTGCAGCGCTGAGCTGTCCACAGCCGTGGGCCCACTGCATTTCGAGATGGGAAGTCTTTGGCTGCTGGATAAAAATGTCAAGAACTAATAGGTTCCATTGTGATTAGCTGAGATGGAGTTCAGAAATCCTCAGTAGAAAATCTGTAAGAAACTATCTTTACAATGTCTTAGGGTCCCCGTTCTTATATTAGATGCTGCTCGTCTTCGGAGACACAGGAATGGTCTTAATAAATAAATAGATTTTTGAACTTTCCATCAATTAAAATGTAAGAAAAGTGGACTTTGGCAGTCCATTGTTCTGGCCATAAAGAATATACATGAAGCAATCTCCTTGTTCATTACCCCAGGAAGCTCTTGTTTTGAGGGATGTTTTAAACCCCTCTGAAACTGCTCCCAGATATAAAACGTATTTACACTTTGTTTTTCTGCGTTTTTCTCCRTTTCTTGCTTTTTGTATTTTGCCTGAAAGTTTCAGATAGGTCAGATWCCCTATGTAGCTTAAGGGCATCTTTCAGAGAAAATATATTTTATTTGGCGTCAGGTATCTCGCATTACCTGCAGATGGGTACATGCCTCTTAGGTTTGAGGTAACTGAGTTATCGTTTTCTAAATYTTTCCAAATACAGTACTGATAAAGCATTCAGTAAGTAAACTWAGCTTAAGGCAAAATGATATTGAATCATCTTCAATTTTAAATTACAATAGAACATGCAATATACATTATTACAATATAATATACATGATTTGACTTGGTCGCAATAACCTTATTTAAATCATTTTAATTGTATTTATTTAAAGTGCCAATCAGTAAAATGCTCGGCTGCTACCYCATTATGTAAACATTTAATACATCCACTGAATTTAATGCAATTTATTTGTATTATAATGTACTTATCATTTTTATATTCAAAGAAGGAAATGTCACAGCCATTAGGCCTTAAAGCTGGAATAATGGTGAAACTGCTTCAAAAGAGCACAATATGTTCAGCATTTTTTCTTACCATGCTGTCTCAGCTCGGCAACAAAAGCAGTAACAAGAGGTGGGGTTGCCAGTGGCGCTGTTTCCCGCTACTGCGGATTCCATATTTAAGTGCATTGGAAGTTTTGCAATATTGCTAACGATTTCATATCAAAACAAACATCCTATGTCACTTARTTCTTCAATTTACTTTAAGAAACAACTTTCCCGTCTTAAAGTAATTGGGCTCTGGTTCTGAAAAACCCAGTGAGCCTGGTGCTTCTACTTCATCAACAATAATTTCAACAGATATTTAAGCACAAGTTGTAGATCCTTACAAAGTCTCAAATACGATAGTCAATACTTTTGTCCCAGCACTGTTTCTCTAAATCGTGAGCTACGAGGGACTTGTCAGTTGTCCTGTAGCTGCCTGTCGTCTTATAGGTCAAGTCGTCACTGGACTCCCAAATCAGCCCTAAGAGTGCACTTAATGAAGAAAATGAAGGATGACAATTTATAAACAAGTTAACAACCTTGTGGCCCGCCAAGTCAAGGGCATTAAAGCCTTTATGGATGTGCCTCTAGGCTGGAGGGTGCAGATGTTGGGTTATGTCGTGCCACTGTTTAATGTTAAGCCGGGAACAGGATTCTACGTCCCTAAGTATCACTCTCTATATTAAGGCTGTGGTGTACGACGCTTGTCACAGATGGGAGCTATAGTCACCAGGGACCGGGCAGGGGTCAGGCCATGTACACCATAACAAGTTAGACTTCCGTAAGTTTGTTTTGCAAATGTTTTGCAAAAGTGGAAATATAGGGGTCTGTGGCTCTAGGTCATAATTGAATTTGTGGATTATTGTTGGATCCAAGAAGATAAAACACAATTGTGTGCAGAGCCTGTGGTGTAGCGGTAATGCCCCAAGCTCTATGTACATACAGTATATGCACTCCCACCAAAGACTGGGGTTCAATAACCATCTCTACCCACCTACACTGTTTCTCCCACTTACCTGTCTCCCCCTCTGATTTCAGTCCTGCCAAAATAAAGTGCAAAAAAAGGAAAGAGTTAGATTTTATTTTTAAGATAATAAAAATAATTGCAACTCTTGAAATGGATATTTAACTGTCCCTAATACCTATGTATTTCACAGTTAATAGGCTTTATTACAGTGCAATTACAATGTGGGTACTTACTGTAACATAGTACTTACAACTTATCTCAACAAATAATTAGAGAGTCAGAAGAGGGTTAGCCACACTTAATTTGATATCAATGAAGCCTTTTTACATCAGCAGTTGTCACAATGTGCTGTWCAGAAACCCAGCCTAAAACCCCAGAGAGCAGGCAATGCAGATGTAGCAGCATATAAAACCTATAAATACATAGGTATGTTTATTGTGAAGTGGAACCCCCACAATGCAAAGCAAGCAGTGGGGTATACCTCAAAATATCCACAAATGCACTTAAGATCTACTCTCTGACCATACAACTATCCAGTCCATAATCACCTTGGACTTGCGTATTCTTTTACTGCTTGTGGAGCAACCCTCCCACCCTTCCAACCCTCCCGATGCTGTTCTGGTTTTAATGAATTTCCTGTCATGCAGTCTCAATAATGTCAACACTCAAACATAACTTAACTGAATTCTAAACCAGTCCKAAAAAAAATCTTAAGCTTTACCATTCAAATATTATTTTGTTTGCAGTCTTGGAWCCTATATGGTTGTCTTCATTCAATTTTGTAATGTGCAGACAGAAACATTTGAAAACAAAGTGAAACCATGTAAGAGATATTGAACATCTCCAATGGGGTCATTATGACAGCCTGTGAGTGTAATGCATTGTGAATGTACTCATAAAGTATTAAAATTTAAATAACATTATGTTGTGTTACCGATGATAATTGTGACTTTGAGGGAGGATRGTCAATATATGACTAAAAAGGACCAATAAGTCACAAGTTCAGACCCGTGCTCAAAGTGTTCTATCTTAACAATATGGTCCATGTACAATATTAACAATCAGTTGCACTTGTGATTTATCAATATCAACTCTAATGGTAGGATTTTACAGTTATATTATGTTGGTCCTCGTCATCATTACTTGACCATGCTTCCCTGATTGGTCATAGCCTCAGAACAGTGCTGAGGTATGTTCAGGACTTCCTGTTGCCTGAACAAAAGGACAGGCCAATTTAAACATACATGAGTGTAGAATCGGGGTATAAAAATTGGGGAGTAAAACACGACACCTGACATGAGGATTATTTATGTATTATATTTCTATATATTTCATTTTATTATCTTTTTCTAATTGGCATGGTCCTCGCTTGCACTCTCAGTGTTGCGGTGAAARGGGTCACAGGGGGACTATTCCAGCGAGTGGCCCAGTTTCTGGCGTCTCCAGAGAGCTCTGAAGAATGAACCTGTCTATGGGCAGGCCCATAAAGGCCGTCCGAAATACCCTTTTTTATTTCCAGCCCCAGTGTTTTCTGTCAAACCATGCAGGCCCGGTCCTTTGTGAGCACTTATCACCTGTAATGAACAGTTGTGAGCCCTCACCCTGCTAATGGTACCAAGCACTGGTTCATGTGGCCTGGTGGCAGCATTGCTCACATCCGCCAGCTCAACCTCTTCCCTGGGCTTGACTTGGGTCTATTTTCCTTGGCCCCTGTCTGCCTGGTCGTATCAACTCAACCCTGCAAGGCGAATCAATCACTTTGGTTTGCGCACAACCTTTTCAATATGAACTAATTTGATTTCTGGGTTATAAGGCAATAAATAACTGCCATAAAACAACAATCCAACATTTTCCAGGACAAAACGTGCATTGTACTTCTCTAATTGACTACAGGTTTTTCAAAAATGTTGGCCATCTGCACCATCCAATAACATTCCTGAACGTTTTATTTCTTAATGAAACCAAAGAGAACRGGTGCAAAGAGAAGAGGAAAAAAAACAGAAGATAAAAAAGAAACCCTGATGATTTTCTGTTTCATTGCATGTGGCACTTCAGGCTTGTCTTTCAGGTGTTTGGACAGCAAAGTAGATTAGGACAGCAAAGATGTTTTACGCCATCCCGTGGGGTCATTTCAACATGTGCAAAGTGATGCAATTGCTGGCATTAAGTGTAGAATCACCCTGTTGGACAATATCCCCCTTTTGTCGCCACCCCGGTCGCACAAATGGACAGAAAATGAGTTGCTTCACAATTTAAGGGGGTTATTAGAATACAAAGCTTGTGCTAAGAGGGGTTTGGCACTGACTGGCTGTGTGTTATGAACACTGCTCTATCCATTGTGAGTCATGTGGAGGTACTGTCTCCTTGCCAGAGAGTCAGAGTGGGTGGGGTGCGAGAGGGGTGGGCTTTCGGCCACCAGAGAGGGAGGCGCTCCAAATTGGCACTCAGTCCATTTGCTGTGAATATGGGTGTCCTTCCTCTACGCGACGTTAATCCTACCCAACTACCCACAAACTAAACCACCTTCCTGGGGCAGATTTGATCCATGCTTCCTGTTATTACAGAGGTATTAGTGGGAATTACCACAATCTCCATCTTGTGGCCAGAAAATGTGTGGACCAAATATTTGAGTGGTGTCCCCCCTAGCCTGCTGGAAAACTAGCATGGCCCCGAGAGACTGCTAAAAGTACTTTGAATTACTGTTAATTTAATAGTGGAGATATTTTATCCTCCCCTATGACGATGGCCATGTCTTGGTCTGTATTGGTCTGAGGTGTAGTAAAGGAAAGCATACAGGCTGACAAGAAGCGGTTTTACACTCACTCTGTATCTCTGTGTGTGATCTTGATGAGAAATCCAGTCTTGACTCAGCACAAGGCACTGGGGTATGCCATTGCTTTCAACATTCCAGCTTGCACATTAAAGACAGATTGAATGTGACAAAGCAGGGGCTAAGACTGACCTCAGTAGTAGCGCTGACCATGCAGTCATATTAGTAGGGTGTTATTCCTACAGGTATTTTTCTGGTATTCATATGGGAGTAGTAACTTCAGAGATTGAAGTAGTAGTAGACAGGGTATATTATATGCTTGCCTCTGAGACCACACAAAAAGAGATCTTGCAATATACTCATGGTACTATCAGAGTAACCTTGCCGAACAATTTCATAACCCCAGAGTGATTCACAGATTGGTTTAGTCCAAGTCTTTATACATTTCCTCCGAGATGATTGATCTGCCTGAGGTCACTTTGTCTGGCCTGAACTAAGTGATGGGAACACTTTTTTTTTTWAACTGCAGAAAACACTCTTGGACACGGTTCTCACTGAAACTCATCAGTCATTGCTCCGCTCATCACTGGTGTTCTTTGTTTATGACACATTACAAACATCTTGGTGACATTATCTCTATGTGTGTTTTCAATTACTAGCGGTGTTGCATCATAGGGTTCATGTGCAGGTTGTTTTCAGGGAGGTCAGATCCTACTTTGGTTTGACTGTTCATGACACTGTGAGTCACAGACAAGGGGAGTGATGTGGTTAGTAGCAAAACAATACATGACGGTTTTGAGATTGTGGTTGAAATAGCTTCTTGGCCTTTAATCTTTGTTTAAATGTTGTGCTTTTTTWAATATCCTAACTGTAAACATATTTTCCATCATCCCCCTTACTAATGATAATAATGAGTGATCAAGATCTCATCAATAGATACCTACATTGACTTTTGTATGCGACCTGTGCAAGGACGTATTGGGGCTCTATATGGGCATATCAACACTACTATTCCTTTGCCAGGAACTTCATCCGTGCTATGAGTCTCAAACCACCATTCTATTGCATGATATTTACAACGCTGTGAAAGATCGTACTTGAGGATCTCAGTAAAAGTAAGAAAGCAGCTAAATGTAAAAGTTGTTGTTTTATTTAGGCTTACGACTACCTTTCCTGGAGCCTTACTGCTAAAATATCCCTCGGCCTCACGGTAGCAATGCATTTAGATCAGTGTCTTATCCTCCCCTCTGACGGTAGCCATTTTGCCTTTTCCAGATCTAATCGTCCCTATTCCATATTGAGAGGAAAAAACATTCCCCTGAGGAACAATGTATTTTAGGTCAGCTACATGTTTGGCCATCTGTTCTGCTCAACAACTTAAAAGACGCCGGAGAAGAGAGGAGAGTCCAACTGAGATGGGGAGCAGAGAGGGAGGTATTAACCTGAGTGAGAAGCTTGGTAGAGATGGGACTGAGGGGCAGGTGGTGTGCCTCTTGAAAGAGAAGGAGTCTTCATATAAACGAGAAGGCACCTGGTGCCAACCTGGTGCCAACATCTAGCTCAAAGAGGTAGGACATTCTGTGCATTGACTGGAGGGAAGGCTTATATACATTTATCATCCTCAAGCTTCCCAATCTGCCTTTGAGTGAAACAGTAGTAGCACAAAGGATGGTGAAGTCCCTTTCATAGCATACAGCATATTGGCTAGTGTTAACTAGTGTTGATTTTTCAGTGTAACATTTCTAGTGATAATTCAAGACTTAAATGAACACTGTAAATAGTTAAATTAACACTCAGTGGTGTAAAATAACCCCAGTGTTGGTGTTGATAACCAGGGTTGAACCAAAACCAAGCTTATCATTATCATATTTACCAGCAAGCTCTATTGCAGGATGATTTTTCAATATCTATATTTATATCTATATCAATATCAATATATCAATATCAATATCTATATTTTGCATGTATATTGATTAATTGATTCATTAATGTTATGCTACTCAAATATAATAACATTTTTCTAAACTATTCCAATCTGTAACTTGTACTGTTTGCATGCGTTACTGAAATGGTTGTTTCAGTTCCAGGCAGAGCCCCACCTGTTTTGAGCCCCACATTGTTAGCTATGTTTTGCATGTTATTTTGGCATTAATACGTGTCACATATCAGTTTGCAAACAACGTCAAAAAATATAAATAATAATTGAGTTAATAAAGCCTCCATGCAAACATGGTCTCTTTTTTGCTTTCTTGAGTAAGGCAGATCCAAAATGAAGTTGTTTCAGTCTACAGTAGCTCAGTGCTTTCTGCGGTGGTGGGGTAGCCAGCGGAAAATACGGAGTGTAGGGGTTGGTAATGTTCTCTAGTTGCGCCGTGATTGGCTCAGTGTTCTGTCACTCATGGGGACACTACGTCACTGCCAAATCTAAGGGTAGAGCTCAAAAACTCAAGTTCCTTGGGTGCTGCCATAGAGTTACATTAGAAYTGCCTATCCAAGAAGGCTCAAGGTCGTTGGCCACAGAAAGAAATTACGTCAAATCACATTATATCTACAGTAGCTTTGATTGGACTGATCATGTCAACATCACACTTTCAAAATCATAGCTAGCGGTCATCATCATGAATTAAGTCATCAATCTACTGGCAAATCCTTTGTAATCCTTGTCATATGAAGATAACTATTGAAGAGACATTATAGATAAAATGTATCGGTGCTCATCGGCCTTTGGACATAAACATTACACAAGAAGTTGGAAATCTCAAATTCAACAATGAGTGGTTTGGAAGGAATCAGTGGCTAACTGCAAGCATTGCAAAGTAATCACTAGCCTGCTATTCAGTGGAGTGGATGTGTGGTCCCAATTCTGGGTTTAAGGGTCTCTTTTCCAAGCTTAAAATGATGAACATTCAACATTGGCCATGCTGTTAATCCAGGATGATTTCTGCAGACCTCAAAACAACTGTTAACTCTTAACTGGGAAATCTGACTTCAGTGAGTTCAAAACAAATCAAATCAAAGTTTATTTTTCACGTGAGCCGAATACAACAGGTGTACAACAGACCTTACAGTGAAATGCTTACTTACAGGCCCTAACAAACAGTGCGATTTTTAAGTAAAAAAATAGGTATTAGGTGTACAATAGATAAGTAAAGAAATAAAAACAACAGTAAAAAGACAGTGAAAAATAACAGTAGCGAGGCTATATACAGGCACCGGTTAGTCGGGCTAATTGAGGTAGCATGCACATGAAGGTATGGTTAAGGTGACTATGCATATATTATAAACAGAGAGTAGCAGTAGCGTAAAAGAGGGGTTGGAGGGTGGTGGTGGGACACATTGTGTGGAACACAATGCAGATAGTCCGGGTAGCCAATGTGCGGGGGTACCGGTTAGTCGGGCTAATTGATGTAGTATGTACATGAATGTATAATTAAACTGACTATGCATATATGATAAACAGAGAGTAGCAGCAGCGTTAAAGAGGGGTTGGGAGGGGCGGGACAATGCAAATAGTCCGGGTAGCCATTTGATTACTTGTTCAGGAGTGTTATGGCTTTGGGGTAAAAACTGTTGAGAAGCCTTTTGGTCCTAGACTTGACGCTCCGGTACCGCTTGCCATGTGGCAGTAGAGAGAACATTCTATGACTGGGGTGGTTGGGGTCTTTGACAATTTTTAGGGCCTTCCTCTGACCGCCTGGTGTAGAGGTCCTGGATGGCAGGCAGCTTAGCCCCAGTGATGTACTGGGCCGTACGCACTACCCTGTGTAMTGCCTTGCGGTCGGAGGCTGAGCAGTTGCTGTACCAGGCAGTGATGCAACCAGTAAGGATGCTCTCGATGTTGCAGCTGTAGAACCTTTTGAAGATCTGAGGACCCATGCCAAATAATATTAGTTTCCTAAAATATAGGAATAGGCTTTGTCGTACCCTCTTCACGACTGTCTTGGTGTGTTTGGACCATTCTAGTTTGTTGGTGATGTGGACACCAAGGAACTTGAAGCTCTCAAACTGCTCCACTACAGCCTCGTCGATGAGAATGGGGCGTGCTCGGTCCTCCTTTTCCTGTAGTCCACAATCATCTCCTTTGTCTTGATTATGTTGAGGGATAGGTTACTCTTCTGGCACCACCCGGCCGGGTCTCTGACCTCCTCCCTATAGGCTGTCTCATCATTGTCGTTGATCAGGCCTGCCACTGTGTTGTCTGCAAACTTAATGATGGTGTTGGAGTCGTGCCTGGCCACGCAGTCGTGGGTGAACAGGGAGTACAGGAGGGGACTGAGCATGCACCCGAGGAGCTCCAGTGTTGAGGATCACTGTGGCGGATGTGTTGCTACCTACCCTCACCACCTTGGGGCGGCCCGTCAGGAAGTCCAGGATCCAGTTGCAGAGGGAGGTGTTTAGTCCCAGGATCCTTAGCTTAGTGATGAGTTTTGAGGGTACTATGGTGTTGAACGCTGAGCTGTAGTCAATGAATAGCATTCTCACTTAGGTGTTCCTTTTGCCCAGGTGGGAAAGGGCAGTGTGGAGTGCAATAGAGATCGCATAATCTTTGGATCTGTTTGGGCGGTATTCAAATTGGAGTGGGTCTCGGGTTCCTGGGATAATAGTGTTAATGTGAGCCATTACCAGCCTTTCAAAGCACTTCATGGCTACGGACGTGAGTGCTACGGGTCTGTAGTCATTTAGGCAGGTTGCCTTAGTGTTCTTCGGCACAGGGACTATGGTYGTCTGCTTGAAACATGTTGGTATTACAGACTCAATCAGGGACATGTTGAAAATAAATGTCAGTGAAGACACCTGCCAGTTGGTTAGCACATGCCAGGAGCACACGTCCTGGTAATCCATCAGGCCCTGCGGCCTTGTGAATGTTGACCTGTTTACAGGTCTTACTCACGTCGGCTATGGAGAGCATGATCACACAGTCGTCCGGAACAGCTGATGTTCTCATGCATGCCTCAGTGTTGCTTGCCTCGAAGCGAGCATGGAAGTGATTTAGCTCGTCTGGTAGGCTCGTGTCACTGGGCTGCTCGCGGCTGTGCTTCCCTTTGTAGTCTGTAATAGTTTGCAAACCCTGCCACATAAGACGAGCGTCAGAGCCGGTGTAGTATGATTCAATCTTAGCCCTGTATTGGCGCTTTGCCTGTTTGATGGTTCGTCGGAGGGCATAGCAGGATTTCCTATAAGCTTGTGTTAGAGTCCCGCACCTTGAAAGCGGCCGCTCTACTCTTTAGCTCAGTACGAATGTTGCCTGTAATCCATGGCTTCTGGTTGGGGTATGTACGTACAGTCAAAGTGGGGACGACGTCCTCGATGCATTTATTGATAAAGCCAATGACTGATGTGGTGTACTCCTCAATGCCATCGGAAGAATCCCGGAACATGTTCCAGTCTGTGCTAGCAAAACAGTTTTGTAGTTTAGCATCTGCTTCATCTGACCACTTTTTTAATAGACGGAGTCACTGGTGCTTCCTGCTTWAATTTTTGCTTGTAAGCAGGAATCAGTAG
Organism: Salvelinus sp. IW2-2015; assembly: GCF_002910315.2. Lineage (NCBI taxonomy): Eukaryota > Metazoa > Chordata > Actinopteri > Salmoniformes > Salmonidae > Salvelinus > Salvelinus sp. IW2-2015. The sequence continues at coordinate 7,816,253 of NC_036846.1, forward strand.
GATAGAATTGTGGTCAGATTTACCAAATGGAGGGCGAGGGACAGCTTTGCATGCGTCTCTGTGTGTAGAGTACAGGTGATCTACAATTTTTTCTCTTCTGGTTGCGCATTTAACATGTTGATAGAAATGAGGTAAAACTGATTTAAGTTTCCCTGCATTAAAATCCTCGGCCACTAGGAGCACCGCCTCTGGGTGAGTGGTTTCCTGTTTGCTTATTCCCTTCCTGTTTGCTTATATTTCCTTTCGGRTGCACGATTGAATCCCCGAGCTGACAAGCTAAAATCTGTGGTTCTGCCCCTGAACAAGGCAGTTAACCCACTGTTCCTAGGCCGTCATTGAAAATAAGAATTTGTTCTTAACTGACTTGCCTAGTTAAATAAAGGTAAAAAATATAATTATACAGCTGACTGAGTGCAGTCTTAGTGCCAGCATCTGTCTGTGTTGGTAAATAAACAGCCACGAAAAGTATGGATGAAAACTCTCTTGGCAAATAGTGTGGTCTACAGTTTATCAAAAGATACTAGAGACTTCCTTAGATTTTGTGCACCAGCTGTCTGCACAGCCCCCCCCCCCCCCCTCCCTCGTCTTACTGTGTGCTGTTCTGTCAGCGTATACTGGGAACAGGGAACTCTGGAAAGACTTGCAAAATACGTTTTGAACGGTCATCCAACTCGGAATTGTAAGTCGTGAACTCAGGCCTCTTTCTAGAGCTACGGCCTGAAGATCACTGACGTCATCATGATTCGACCTTGTTTTTTCTGAGTTCCCAGTTGTCTTGAAAACACCATAAATCCAGAGAATGACAGACTTTGATGACAAAGTTCAATGACAAAATTGGACCACGAAGGACTGACGCACCACCTTCCTGTTCAAGTGAGCACAGCACAACTAGGTGAGTCAAAAAATGTATTGTATGCTGCTGCATAAATTATGTAATATGGCAGGGAGATATGTATACTGTAACTAAGAAAGTAATACTAAGTGTATGTTGTGTAGTAGGCTGTTAGTAGCCCATGTGCCTCACCCTAATAATTTGGTCTATTTACCCCTCTTAATTTTGCCTACTGTTCTGACTTGGTGGTGCACATGTAGCCTATAACCTGTTTTAGAGAAATATAATCATCAAATATTGTAAGACCTTTCATTGTCTGCTTATATGCCCCCTTTATTTATCTTACGGTTCTGGCTTGGTGTACAGGGAGAACACTGTAAGAACGGCCCATGTTCTGAATTCTGTCGCTGTACATTTCAAAAGTGCTGAGCAAATAGTTGTATTGACAACGTCCGTCCTAGCTCGCTCATTAATGTCTTAATCGAAATTACGGATTGCCTCTTATCCGCTTGTCGTCCACTTATACCATAATTTGTATATCTCAATTGTCAGTAAAAACAACATTTGTTTAAGAAAGTCAGCCATACCAGCTATGTTTTTTAAAAGGCAGTAAATGAGGCTGAATAACTATTTCGCTGCCAGACAAGGCTCTGCTGATAGCCAGGTGTAGCAGTGGTAAGGTGTTGGGACTGCTTTTGGGACCCTGCTGTTGGGACAGCTTTATGTAGGCACCAACAGTTTGTGGGCACCGTTTGTCACCGTTATAGTGCAATTAATGTATTGTTTAGTGTTGTTTTGTGTAGTAGCTTTGCTGGCATGCAAAAATCTTATTTGATTACAACTGGCACCTTTATGTTTAAGTGTGGAGGCATGGTTGTTTTTCCATCTATAGGCAAAAGCAGCAACCAAATGTTGTGAAAATTACATATGACCTTTATTTGGGGCTTGAGCTCTGTTGGAATGATCAAGAGTGGTATCAACATTGTAATTAAAGGTGTGGATGTTTCTGCACTAACGCACACGCCTCCTGTCAAGCTGGGTTCTACTTTATCAAATGTGAAATCCTATACTGAGGTCCTGTAGAATCCATTTAAAAATCGCCAACAGAGCCACCTCATCACCAATATCATATGCAGTCTCCCAGTTGGTCTTTGTCACTGTCAGGTTCAGTGTATCAACACCAGAAGGAAAATGCACAGATACACAGCCAACGTTATGGATGACCTCYCTGATAGAGAGGAAGTAGGGGGAGAAGAAAGGAAGCAAGCGATCATTAGCGCCTTTGGAAACAGTTCCAGTCACTTTCATGTACTCAGAGATTTCTCTAGGATCCCTGTGAGGGTCTTGGAAACAGGCGTCCTTGAAAACTGATGATGGGTTTAACTTTAGGCATTGGTCAAAAATATTTAAAATCCGACAGCCACTTTGCTCTTGATTTGACACATTTGATGCTAGTTGAATATCAAATACAAATATGTCTTGTTTCAGTACAGTCCAGCAGAGAAGGAAATGTGAACCAAGGATCAGGTGAGGTCAGGAGCCTGGGGAATTGAGGGCCTGCGGCCTAGTTGACAGGGGAAAATATTTTGTAATCTCCAGGGTGTAGCTAGTTCAAATTCAGCACTGGTTTTACTTTCCTCCCAGGACAAGAGCTTGGCTTCACTTACAATGACTATTCCAGATGTGCATCTCACTTTCGTGCCTTTTTCTTAGTCCATTGTGAATTTTTGAATACCACAATTAACAACTATAAATCATGTCCTGAATACTTCCCCTTCAATCACAAGGGAATATACAGGAACAGCCCAATAACTCACTACAAATTGGAGGCGTATAGTATGAAAAAGAAAAAGATAGATTGTACTGTGACAAAACCAATATAGAAAGAGAGGCTCTCAAGCAATTTAATAATGGGTTACTTAGTTACATTGGGACAGACAATTACTAAAGAACCAGTCAGTTTGGTTCAACCCTCACAATGAACTGAATGGAGCTAGCTCCAAGTCCAGAAGGATAGAAAGTACTTATCAATCCCACTAAGCTTTATTGGTATTTAATTTGGGTACCATTCATAATGCATTATGACTAGTATTTAACCACATTCATGAAGATGAATAACTGTATTATATGATGAACCCATAGCAACTACAGTCAAATCAAATAATTATACTATTTAGCGAACCAACTGCCATTTAACAATATTGACAATGCTGTTTCAGTAAATAGCTTATGCTACACAGTATATGGCTTCTTTCAACAGCCGATGAATGACTAGGATACACTATATACATGTGGTTCAATAGAAAAATGACTTGAAGGTTACAATTTGTGACAGAAAGAAAATACTGTATATGAATTGACTCAACTCCAAGGTTGTTCCTGCCTAACTTGGTCTCCGGGTGCTGTCTTCTGGGGACTGTCTGTTGTCAGCACATAACAGTCAGCTTCTGCTGGATAATCGATGGGCATGGAAAGATGAATACTAATTRTGCCCTTTAGCTCCGTTAGATGCCCGTTGACAATATCCAAGGACAAAAAAGCAAGTGAGTTTTGACAAGAACACGGGGTTTTAGGCTGAAATCAATTAAAACTCTATAAGGCCCTCTTTTGGTGAAAATGAAAAAAAATGAAACTATAGGTGTATTTCTTCCCTTACAAATGTAGCAGCGTGTGCTTTTCCAAACGGGTAAATTTCAGATCACAGGACTTCTATTCGGAAAAACTACCTCCATTGATTTTGCTTCAATCACAACGTTAATTGGCTTTGAACCTGATGGTGGTGATATTGCCATACAGTATGTGCTGTAACATGCAATCAAAGAGATTTCATATGCTGCATGAATTTGCATAGGAATCATGAACATTTTCATTATTAGCAGTACTACACCCAAGAGAGGCGGACTGAAAACGTTTTGGCACAGACTACAGATGTAGGATCTTAATTTGAGCCAGTTTGCTACAGCAGGAAAAMAATCCTACAGAAATGTCAATTATTGAAAAAAACAATCCATCAAGAACTAAAACCATGAAAAACAGCTAGCTGGAGCTCGTGTGAGTGGTCGGCATTGATATGCCCTCACCCGCTATATACTTAATACTGATTGGTTTTGGTTCTGCCACTATAGTGCTGTCCGGTCAGAACGCGATGTTGAGGCCCATACTCAAGACTTGGTCACCACCACATAGACATAGACARAGACACATCTGATTCCATTAGAAGTTCTTTATATTGTTGTAGTTCTAAAAAGGTGAAACRATCCAATCATTAGTATCCATTAGAAAATACTAAGATAAATATAACAATAAGCAGGTGAGCAAACTGTGGCATAATATAAATATGTGAATTAATGCAATAGTATAGCATCTAGACATCATTGAAAAATATACATGGTTAGAGAGAAAAGTAGAAGGCCTAAGGACATGGAGCTTTATGGCTATCTCTCTGGCCTGGCTGAGATCTTAACTCAGGGCTTCTACGCATCTGCTGTCACACAGAAAGAGCTAGAACATTCTGGAAACTTCTAGAATCTGTAGAATGGCACCAGCTACTACACAAGTCACACACAAGGCTTTATATATTGCAGATATAAACATATGGCAGCGACGGCATGCAAGTAGTACACAACATTGCTAATACAATACTAATGAGTAGGCTAATCGCACCCAATAAACACACTTGTAGAAATTAATAATGATACTAGAACGAGGTAGCATGCACATGCACAAACAAACAAACAATGCTAGCATTAGCAGGAAGCTAGCAAACAACACTGCAAACTTAGTTAACAAACCTATCTTACACAGGTACATTACACGGCAAAATAACTAACCCTCGTTAATATTACACCCAATCTCATCTCAGTAACATTTTTATGACACACACTAGCGTCCTGACTGGTTGACATGAGTGGGTGATTGACTTGATTGACTTGGCTGCAGGCCAATCAGGTTGAATGGGCCTTTTTTGTGCAATTATTATGTGGATTAAAATTAATGGACATTTTTTGTAGAGGCTGATACATTTTTTGTAAGGGAAAATCAAGTCTGAAATGTCAAAGTAGAAATTACAAACTTCAGAAGCCTTATTAAACCTCAAATACACTACAAGTTGAAAATCTCCTACATTGCAGGAAGGTTATACTGCAACAGGATGATCAAATTAAGATCCTACATATGTATGCKTGTAMTCCACATACCCTACACCTCAGTSAACCACAGGTTAAATACAGCCTTATCTGCTGCTTATCTCCCCCTTCCCCCCTTTGGCTCTTTGCTCTAACCTAGTAACCTCTTAGGACAGTAGATACAAGCATACTCTCATCCTCGCTCTCTCTCTCTCTCTCTCTCTTCTCTCTCTCTCTCTCCCTCTCTCTCTCTCTCTCTCTCTCTCTCTCTCTCTCTCTCTCTCTCTCTCTCTCTCTCCATATATTGAGTGTTGTTGTCTACTTATAATGGATTACATTCACTGGGGCTTAGAGCTTATATCTCAGTTCTCTGCTTTTCAATGACTGGTTGAAAGATAACTTGCTTATGGCAAAACATAACTTCATCTGCTAGCACACTAGTAATTGCTGCATGAGGGAATTATAGGAGATGAGGGACGTCTTCATCTGGAAGGTGTGTTGCCCATGCTAATTCGCTAAGACAATCATGTGCATGGTTTTATGAAATTACAATTCTGTTGTGCACATTACCAATAATATTGTCATGTAATATGTATCTTATAAACAGTGTCAATATGATTGTGTAATAAAGGCTCAGCCTCTCTATTCTTATCCAAGGCTTTTATAAGAAGCCAGTTCTTTGTTTCTTTGTTAATCGAACTATGTACAAAAACAATACATACCTGTCAAAGAACCTGCCCTAACAAAGTTTGTTTCACCGAATGCTTAGTTCGATAAATGAAACTAGACATTTGGTGTGCTCAGGTTCCCTCTTAGATAATGAATTCCTCTTCTCAGAACTAATTCCTCTGTGAACTCCAGTCAACACCCTTGATAATATATGTGACCCGTTTCAGGAAACTAGGCGTATGTCGCGGGTCACTACTTCACAGCAGAGCCGTTTGAACGTAAACCTTTTTTGGTTAGCTACCTGCAGATTCATGCAGGGTAGTACGTCATGAGTTGGGATTATGGTTCATCGTTTACCTAGCTAGCTAGCTACATKTCTTAACAAAAGACTCTCGTCTTAGTGTGCCAGAGCACGGAATAACTGATTCATTTACAAACGCTCAACACCCMRTGAATATGGCCGGTGTCAGTAAACGCCTGCAAAAAAGAGCCATTKAATTGTTGCCAGCAGCACAGTTACAGTGGGGAGGCAGGTAGCCTAGTGGTTAGAGCATTGGGCCAGTAACCAAAAGGTCGCTAGATCGAATCCCTGAGCTGACAAGGTAAAAATGTGTCTTTCTGTCCCTGAACAAGGCAGTTCCTAGGCTGTCATTGTAAATAAGAATTTGTTCTTAACTGACTTGCCTAGTTAAATAAAGGTTCAATACATWAAAAWAAWAATAATACAGTCACCAACACTCTGGATAACATGAAAACAGCCTAACCAGCTCTGCTAGGGTGAGTAAAATGGTCAGAGTGGTGTGCTCTCTCATTATCCAGGCTGTATCACAACCGGCTGTGATTGGGAGTCCCATAGTCCCAGTGTCGTCTGGGTTTGGCCAGTGTAGGCTGTCATTGTAAATAAGAATTTGTTCTTAACTGACTTGCCTAGTTAAATAAAGGTTAGATTTTTAAAAAAGTATCTAGCCAGTTAGCTTGACTGCTGTTGTGAGGTCAGAATATTCGGAACAAACCTGGCCAGAGCATCCAGTGTGCGCTCTGAACGCAAACGCTCTGAATTTGCTAACGTACAATCTGACAGCACACTCGCAGTCACCAACGCTCTGGATAACATAACATAACAGCTTTGCTAGGGCGAGTAATGTTCTCTCACTTAGATGTCTGGAAATAGCTAGCAAGTTAGCTTGGGTGCTTGACTGCTGTTAGTACAGAACGCTAGGATCAACCCTTAAAGAGATGGGTGGGGCTAAAGCTTAAGAGGGTGTGAACGGTCCTGAATGTGTGTAGACAAAGAAGGGCTCTCCAATAGTAGTACCAAAACATTCAAAGGCCATTTTCTCAAAACCATATTCACTTTTATCCAATGTAAAAAACCGCAATGTAAAATTTTGCTACATAAGACCGATTTGAGCCTGTCGGTCACATATAGGGCCAACATAATACATTGYGAATGGTCTCTTATCAATACATGTACAGATGTTATTTATAAAATATACAACTTTTCTTTCTTTATCCTTTCAGTAGGGTGCATGGAGATCTTGCACCTACGGAATCTGTCTGGCCCTCACTATACCTTTGCGTACACCACTCGTCCTAAATTACATATTTACAATCCAACATCTTAATTTGTGTTCCACGGCATGGCCTTATGATACAGTGTGTGCAGTGAGGAAAGAAGTGTTCCGTGTTTCACCCCTCGAGCCCGTGTGCATTGCCTCTAGTGCAGCAGGAGGGATAATGGCTTGTTAAGGTAGAAAGAGAATGTAACTACACCATCCGCTCCCTCTAATCACTCTCTCGGCTTTGATTAGCTGTGGTAGTGGAATAACGTGTGGCATTTTCCAGCCTTGTTGGGCGTTTCAGAGAAATGATTTAATGGCCCTTTCTGCTCCTTCCCTTTCTTTTCATCCCAGTGGTTTTGATCTATTTTTTACTGCCTGTCTCAGTCATTTATCAAAGGCAGAATGGCTAGTAAAGTAATCTGACATTAGCACCCAATGACTAATACCTCAGGAAAAAAAGAGAAAGGAGAGGTTTGTCATTTGAATAAATCATGGCTACATGTCTCCATTAAAATAAAATAAAAGTCAGAATTGTCCACACTACCTCAACCCCCTTTTCAAAGCAAATTGGCGGATGGAAGACAAGTAAGACTTTAGCGGGGCAATGAAAGGTCTAATAGGCATCTTTAAATACATGAATGTAACCATATTCACTTTATATCCACCCGAACAGAATTACAAACATGGTTCTTCGAGCCGGACAAGTATATTCTGTCAGACTTTTTTGAGACTGGTTTGTGTTCTCTGTCTCCAACTGCAGAGCAAAGGTAAACAGAAAGGTATTCAGAAATGTAAACAAAGTACTATTCACTATCCCTACCACTCCTATAAGTAATCTTCTTGCTCCTCACCACTGAGGGATTGATCAGTTTGTTCCTGGCTGACCAGAAGGAGAGCTGTTTGGTGGTCAGGTCTGATCCCAGACAGTATAGTGGGCTATTGAGGCTACTCTGCTTGGGTTTCAGAGGTCCAGAAGGTCAGTCAGCCAGGCAGAGATGGAGGTAGCTTWACCCCAAAGCTCCTCTCGACCCCAGATGGCCAATCAGCCACAGGCCAGTGGTCAAACTCTTCCTCTACATTATGCATGAAGGCTGTCACCCCTCTGAGACAAGGAGAGATGTAGAGAGAGAGAGAGAGACCCAGATGGCCAATCAGCCACAGGCCAGTGGTCAAACTCTTCCTCTACATTATGCATGAAGGCTGTCACCCCTCTGAGACAAGGAGAGATGTAGAGAGAGAGAGAGAGAATAGTTAATTAAAAACGGTTAGATTTTTAAAAAGTATCTAGCCAGTTAGCTGACTGCTGTTGTGAGGTCAGAATATTCGGAACAAACCTGGCCAGAGCACTCCAGTGTGCGCTTCTGAACGCAAACGCTCTGAATTTGCTAACGTACAATCTGACAGCACACTCGCAGTCACCCCGCTCTGGATTAACATAACATAGCTTTGCTAGGGCGAGTAATGTTCTCCACTTATGATGTCTGGAAAAGCTAGCAAGTTAGCTTGGGTGCTTGACTGCTTTAGTACAGAAAGCCTAGGATCAACCCTTAAAGAGATGGGTGGGCTAAGCTTAAGAGGGTGTGAACGTCCTGAATGTGTGTAGACAAGAAGGCTCTCCAATAGTAGTACCAAAACATTCAAAGGCCATTTTCTCAAAACCATATTCACTTTTATCCAATGTAAAAACCGCAATGTAAAATTTTGCTACATAAGACCGATTTGAGCCTGTCGGTCACATATAGGCCAACATAATACATTGGGAATGGTCTCTTATCAATACATGTACAGATGTTATTTTATAAATATACAACTTTTCTTTCTTTATCCTTTCAGTAGGGTGCATGGAGATCTTGCACCTACGGAATCTGTCTGGCCCTCACTATAACCTTTGCGTACACCACTCGTCCTAAATTACATATTTACAATCCAACATCTTAATTTGTGTTCCACGGCATGGCCTTATGATACAGTGTGTGCAGTGAGGAAAGAAGTGTTCCGTGTTTCACCCCTCGAGCCCGTGTGCATTGCCTCTAGTGCAGCAGGAGGGATAATGGCTTGTTAAGGTAGAAAGAGAATGTAACTACACCATCCGCTCCCTCTAATCACTCTCTCGGCTTTGATTAGCTGTGGTAGTGGAATAACGTGTGGCATTTTCCAGCCTTGTTGGGCGTTTCAGAGAAATGATTTAATGGCCCTTTCTGCTCCTTCCCTTTCTTTTCATCCCAGTGGTTTTGATCTATTTTTTACTGCCTGTCTCAGTCATTTATCAAAGGCAGAATGGCTAGTAAAGTAATCTGACATTAGCACCCAATGACTAATACCTCAGGAAAAAAAGAGAAAGGAGAGGTTTGTCATTTGAATAAATCATGGCTACATGTCTCCATTAAAATAAAATAAAAGTCAGAATTGTCCACACTACCTCACCCCCTTTTCAAAGCAAATTGGCGGATGGAAGACAAGTAAGACTTTAGCGGGGCAATGAAAGGTCTAATAGGCATCTTTAAATACATGAATGTAACCATATTCACTTTATATCCACCCGAACAGAATTACAAACATGGTTCTTCGAGCCGGACAAGTATATTCTGTCAGACTTTTTTGAGACTGGTTTGTGTTCTCTGTCTCCAACTGCAGAGCAAAGGTAAACAGAAAGGTATTCAGAAATGTAAACAAAGTACTATTCACTATCCCTACCACTCCTATAAGTAATCTTCTTGCTCCTCACCACTGAGGATTGATCAGTTTGTTCCTGGCTGACCAGAAGGAGAGCTGTTTGGTGGTCAGGTCTGATCCCAGACAGTATAGTGGGCTATTGAGGCTACTCTGCTTGGGTTTCAGAGGTCCAGAAGGTCAGTCAGCCAGGCAGAGATGGAGGTAGCTTTACCCCAAAGCTCCTCTCGACCCAGATGGCCAATCAGCCACAGGCCAGTGGTCAAACTCTTCCTCTACATTATGCATGAAGGCTGTCCCCCTCTGAGACAAGGAGAGATGTAGAGAGAGAGAGAGAGATAGAGAGAGTGAGAGAAAGAGAAAAGAGGGAGAGAGAGAGAGGGAGGGGGAGAGAGAGAGACTAATATTTACAGATTACATTACAGTGTGTGTGTGTGTGTGTGTGTGTGTGTGGTGTTGTGTGTGTGTGTGTGTGGTGTGTGTGTGTGTGTGTGTGTGTTGTGTGTGTGTGTGTGTGTGTGTGGTGTGTGTGTTGTGTGTGTGTGTGTGTGTGGTGTGTGTGTGTGCAAGC
>NC_036846.1:7826705-7829651 GCF_002910315.2 Salvelinus sp. IW2-2015
GTGCGCATATGCGCGTGTCCGTGTGTGTGTGTGTGCGTGTGTCAGTTCTCTCACAATGTTTCTGAGTTTCAAGGCTGTCAAGGCGCAGCTTGAGGGTATGTGCTTGGAAAGTATTGAGAGATGTTAATTTCACGTTTTGTTGCCTGAAAAAGGACGTCGGGGGTTTCAGATTTCCACCTTCATCCTGTATTCCTCTGAGTTTAATTGCATATTTCAGATCAACTACTGTACATCTTTGTCTGCAGGTCAACCTTAATTCCAAGGAGAGTTAACCATCACCAATAGCGTATTGACATGGTACACTCTTAGAAAAAAAWTTGCTATATAGAACCTAAAAGATTTTTTCGACTGTCCCCATAGGAGAAGCCTTTGAAGAACCCATTTTGGTTACAGGGAGACTTCTTTTGGGTTCCATGTAGGCCCTTTTCCACAGAAGGTTCTACATGGAACCCAAAAGGGTTCTCCTTGGAACCAAAAAGGGTTTTTCTATGGGGACAACCGAAGAACCCTTTTGGAGTGTACATTATTGCACTGTGTGGCGATAGTGACTGCACAAGCCACACTCCACTAAACACATACCAGAGAAACTCTGAAAACATTAGGGACCGTTTAAAAAGCACTTTCCAAAGAATTCCCTTTTGGCGACATAAAGTTCAATTAAGCAAACAACCTCTGCTCGTTTACCTCAGCTCATGCCGCACAGTTGATTGACAAAGCCCATAAAATGGCCACTAACAAGTGAAGTGAGGAGACACACCTTTCTGGGCCTTCCCTGTAATTCCAGACGGCGTTAAAGCAGAGATCCTGAGAGTCTACGGCAGTCTACGGCACATTTTAAGTCCAATAGAGGCTTTATTGTTAATGTGTGCATTAGTGAGGAGTGTCTCACCGGACCACAGCACTTCTCCAATTTAATTATTAAGTAGGGAGACTAATGAACTGTAGGATTACAGAGGTGATAATCACTGTCTTGGTAGGTGCATTAAGTCTAGCTCTGTGTCATTACGCAGCACATAGCTGAGAGAGAAGGAGGAGAGAGGAAAAAAGAGAGAGAGGAGAATAGAGAGGAGAAGGAAGGAAATSACCCTTTCGGGTTGCTTTGAAATGTTGAAACCAGTTTAATTWGTTTTTTTAAAAGGGCACTATGAGTCGTGTATTTTATTCTTTGTTGTAATGGATAGCAGGTTAGGAGACATTTTGAATTGGGTTTTGATTARAAGCATAATAAGTGTGATATGGTCAAGCTGGCTTGGTAAACTCCTAGTCATACATTTCCCAAACAGTTTCATGTGGGGGCAAAYAAATAAAATATATACAGTATATACACAAAACTAAGGAAGCATTTGTCATTTTAATATTTCTATACATTAGGTTGGGCATACATTCTTCAAATAACCAGTCATGTCCAGTGTGTGGGTGTACATCCCAGTCCTGTGTGTTTTCATATTATACTAGTTCCCGTTTTTTTATCTCTCCATAAAAGCCTGTGTACTCTGTGACTCCTCATATTTGTATTTTATTCTATGCTCTGTCTGTCAGATAGGGCCCCTCTTCTGGGGCCTGACATTTCAGCAGTGCGTGTGTGTGTACCCTTAGTGTGATTTCCACACACAACTTCCCACGACACCTCACTCCGCTCCCACCCAGCAGAGAGCTACGCAGGTCTCGCTTACCCATGAACCCGTGCTTTCGCTCCCCCAGTTGGATGCCATGGAGCCTGGCGTCTTTTTGATATCCAGAGGGGCAGGTTCCCGATTTATCATATTTTACAGTGAAGCCTCACATTTATCATTTGGGTGTTAGTTGTGTAACAGCTGTACAAATGAGCTCCATTAGGTGAATATTGGAGATGTAAGTACGCTCCTAATTAAATTCAAACAGACTGCACCCGACCAGAGACACAATTATTTTATATGCACACAACATGATGAAGTATTCCTCTCCCTTTCATTCCATGTTACAGGGGCTAGGGAACATGCTAATATTTGCATGTTGTTGACCCTACATCATTTTCAGGCACACTGCACGGTCACCCAAGTCTGTTTGATAGTGTTAATTTGGCTTTTGAATAATTTTGTAGGTGAAGCTCGCGCAATTAAGCAGCGCTAGGTCTCCTTGCGATGGAACGACATGAATATCTTATCAGGGTGGAATTGTAATCCACAAAGTCTATACGTATTGGGTTGGTCGTAATGAAATGTTTTTCAAAAGAAAGAAAGAGATATCTTGCCAATGCTGAATTGAATTGTGTCTTTTAGGGGAATCTCTCCAAGGTGTATTTGACTGAGAAAATCTATCAAGTCTTTCTCAAAGCTCACCTTCCCAAGCAAAAATGGAGCCGCACACTTTTTTGCTTGCCTGGGACTGACTGACAAACCTATGGGTGTGATAAAGACGTTTCCTGCAAAGGTCAGTATAAAAAACAACAAAGCAAAACGATAAAGAACCCTTTCGAGTGAGATTTCACAAAGTCGTACTTGCAACAAAACACCCAATGTGATCTGAGACTTAATGATTTTTGCACACAGAGGATATCTAAACGCCCAAATACACAGACAGGGAACGATAGCTAGCTCGTATTTAGCGATAAGCCTTGGGTAGACATCCAAAAAGAAGGCCATCGGATCTGAACGCTCACAGATGTCATGCTATGGTGGAGACTGCATTCTCCTCTGTCTACCTTTCCAGTCCATTGACTTCTTTTACTGTCCTGGTCCATGCATGTCTCCCTGAACATACTCTGCAGAGGTTGGGCTGCCCAGCATGATGCTAGAGAAGAGGCAGGGAGACCGGTGGAAATGGGTTGTGAAAATGGAGCCTTTGGGGTCTGCATGGAGTGGATGAAAAAAGCCTCCGACACCTGTGAAAAGGAAACTTATATTGGAGGGGTGCCCTTTCTGTTGTTTTTCAGGTCTACCCTTCTCTCATCATACCCCCATCCCCGTC
>NC_036846.1:7829665-7848182 GCF_002910315.2 Salvelinus sp. IW2-2015
GTTTCCGCACGCAACTTCCCACGAAACCTCACTCCGCTCCCACCCACCAGGGAGCCAACCAGGTCTCATTTACCCATGAATCTGTGCTTTCGCTCCCCCAGTCGGATGCCACGGAAACTGGCGTCTTTTTTATGTCCAGAGGGGTAGAGTCAGATTTATCATCTTTACAGTGACGCCTCACATTCATCACTTGGGTGTTAGTTGTGCAACAGCCGTGCAATTGAGCTTCATTAGGTGAATATTGGGGCTGTAAGTACGCTCCTAATTAAATTCAAACAGACTGCACCCAACCAGAGACACAATTATATTATATGCACACAACATGATGAAGTATTCCTCTCCTTTTCATTCTGTGTTACAGAGGCTACGGAACATGCAAGCATTTGCATGTCATTGACCCTACAGCATTTTCAGGCACACAGCACGGTCACCCAAGTCTGTTTGATAGGGTTTCAATAATAAAGCATCTGCTTCAGTAGCTGAAGCTTGCACAATTAAGCAGTGCTAGGTCTCCCTGCTTGGGCCCTGCAATGGAACGACATGAATATCTTATTAGAGTGGAATTCTAAACCACAAAGTGTATACCTATTGGGTTGGTCATAATGAAATGTTTTTCAAAAGAAAGAAAGATATCTTGCCAATGCTGGATTGAATTGTGCTTTTAGGGAAATCTTTCAAAGGTGTATTTGACTGAGATAATCTATCAGGTTTAGAATCGCTACAGTTTTCTCAAAGCTCGCCTTCCCAAGACACCTCCGCAAAAAAATCTAGCCGCACAAAAATGTAGCCGCACACGTTTTCGCTTGCCCGAGACTGACTGACAAACCTATGGGTGCGATAAAGACATTTCCTGCAAAGGTCAGTAAAGAAAACAAACAAAGAAAAACAAAAAAGAACGATAAAGAACACTTTCAAGTGAGATTTCACAAAACAGTATTTTCAACAAAAGACCCAGTGTGTACTGAGACGTAATTATTATTTTACACAGAGGATATCTAGGTCGTATTTAGCGAGAAGTTTTGGGTAGACATCCAGAAAGAAGGCCATCAGATCTGAACGGTCACAGATGTCATGCTATGGTGGAGACTCTGGGTTCCCCTCTGTCTACTTTTCCAGTCCATTGACTTCTTTTACTGTCCTGGTCCATGCATGTCCCCCTGAACATCCTCTGCAGAGGTTGGGCTGCCCAGTGTGATGCTAGAGGTAGAGGGGAGACCAGTGGAAATGGATTGTGAAAATAGAGCCTCTGGGGTCTGCATGAAGTGGACCAAAAAAGGCCTCCAACACATGTGAAAAGGACACTTGCGTTAGAGGTGGTGMGGCGGCCTAGCGGTTAAGAGCGTTGGGCCAGTAACCGAAAGGTGGCTGGGTCGAATCCCCAAGGTAGGAAAACAATTCTGTTGATGTGCCCTTAAACAAGGCCCTTAACCCTAAGTGCTCCTGTAAGTCGCTCTGGATAAGAGTGTCTGCTAAAATGGGTGCCTTTTCTGTTGTTGTTCAGGTCTACCCTTCCCTTTTTATACTCCCATACTTCCCCCCCGCACGCACGCACGCACGCACGCACGCACGCACACACACACACACACACACACACACGTACACCAAAGTCAACAGTGCCCCTTGGGCATACCCACCCATTGAAGACATCTGTGCATATTCAATGAGTAGATAAATCATTTTTTTCAGAAAAATGTTGATAAATGAGGTGCTCATTTCAGGGTTCCTGACTGCTGTGCATCTACACCCCAGTGGTCCGAAACCCCACTCAGTGTTTCCAACACACACAACCTGGACAAGGTTGGCTGATGATAGAGAATTCATTCATCAACCTCTACTGTAGATGATGGAATGTCATTTTCGATTTACACAATGTTTTCATGATATTCCTATTTTTCCATTTCGGTTACAGGAAACATGAGATGAGGACGAAGTTCTAATTTGACGTCGTCTAGCATAGCGCTAGTTTAGCTTCTGATGACTGCACTCTAGTGGTAATCCTGCAATTCCTGAACAAGAAACACGCCTCTGTGCCCATTGGTAGTCCCAGTGTAGCTTACATTGCCATTCCCTTGTGTTGCCAGCGGTCCTTAATTCATCTCTCCGGTCGTCTTTTTAAGTTTCAGGTCAACCCTTTCCCGTCAAGGGTTTTGTTTCACCATTGATCTGTGCTGTGGCTGACATGGTCACCCAGAAGACTGATGTTTTCATTGGCGCTTGGTTGAAACGTTACTTTCTTACTGCTTGGTTTACATTCAGGCACCCATCAAGAGTTCAGGACTTRAGAGGAAGGAGTCACCACCATCAGGAACTCAACTTTAACTGCTACTGGCAACTAGGACTCAAGAAGGAACCAACTCTGAAAATGATAAAAGAATGGAGTGGAGAGTTTATGCAGCCCATTAGATTTGTATTTTCATGTTTAATGTAAAGGTCAAGACATTGCTATATCTATTATGGTTATTTAGTTTAGTAGGCTGTATGACATTATGTAGGATATTGTGTATTTACAGTGTTATTACATATCTCATCAAATCTAATTGCTAGTAGAATTACCACAGCTCCTGACAATGGTCAGACCATGGGCACTATCAGTCACACAGGCATAGTAGCCAGAATCATAGAGACTTTTACCAGCAGAGAGGCTGACCAGATAAGTCAGACCATAGAAATAMAATGAATAGAACGGGTTTGGAAGCTCTAAACCTGGCAATTTGACAGGTAAACTCATGGGTACACTTGCAATGGCTGCCTGGTATTGTAATGCAATCATTTCCATTTAATTTTGGAATGTTATATCACCTGATCCTGGATTGCCATGGTAAAATAGAACGTTCATTCAAATGATGCTAACTGATGTGGCTCATGCAATGGAATGTATTTCTTGTCATGTCAATTGAGTTAACACAACAAATCACAGCACAGAATGAAGAGTACACTTCCTGCTTTTACTTACTGGCATGGGTACACTCAAAATGGCTGCCAGTCCACCCACTATGCCATCGTTGACTTGAATGGAGAAGAKATTTCTATTCATTATATTTCTATGAGTCAGACCCTGTGATTTGCAGTGATGTACTACTGCCACCCAGGCATCCCTGCAGTGCAGTGYGTCTGGTCTTGGAGGGAGGAGGGGAGGGAAGGGGAGGACTGAGTGAGCGGGTCTTTGTTTTCCGAGGGCGGTATGGTAATCACATCATAATGTTATTTAGATCCATTGGTGTGCTGGTGCTCCCCGCGTCGCTGGCCCTGCAACTCTAAGGTCAAGAGCCATGGGGGTGACGGGTTACATTTGCAAAACATGGAGGCGCACCACGTCCCCCTGGACTAAGGAAGTGTCTGAGCCTGGCGTTGTTTCTTGTTGTACCTCTAGTGCCCCATGCTGCCTGCTCACACTAGTCACACGTTTCGGCCTTTCCCCCGCCAGCCTTGTCAAAGTGAAGACCACTGACAGCACTTCCCACAACCCCCTGACTGGAGGCACAGAGGCCCACTGTCCTCCTCTCAGCTAGCTCTTCAAGCAGTCAAAGAGTGAGCTGAGTCGGAAATCACCCTGACTTATTCCACTTATTCTTCTACTTATAAAGTTTTATCAGTAGCAGTAAGTCAATACTACTTACTAATACTATTGCTGCAGGTGTGAACCACTGAGCAGATTTTTATGTGGTCCTTGTTGTAAAGTTATCTCCAATGCTGCTTTCTCTGTTCTATGCCTGCCTCACTTGAATGAGAATTATTGACCTGTCAACTTTGAACAAAAAGTCATTCTATTACACTTTCCAGAACATTTCAAATTGAGTATGTTTCCAAGTGAGCAGTGAGAGAAATATAGCATCTCTCATTCCTAAGATCCCTCAGTATCACACTTCATATTTCATTTCAAGGCAGAGGTGATTCTCAACATCATTAAGCGTTATTTAAGTGGGATGATTTGAGAAAGGCTGAACAAGGAATCATGTCATAAATGGAACAATGGCAAAATATCTGAGATATGACTAACGTTGTTGTTTTTCTTTTATTCCTAGTTCTCTGTTTGCTCTAATTCATACGTGTGCATGAATTGATACAAAATGTAAAAATTATTTTGGTTAGCTAAAAAAAGTGTATGAATAATAATTCAAAGGTCGACCATTTGAGATTCTGATGGAATTTCTTCATGTACAATCAATGCCTGAGTGAAGCCTTTCTTTCAAATATAGAATCTAGATTATCGCGCAGAACACACTACCATACTCAGAAATGGAATTAAACAGTAAGGCTAGATAGTTAAATTGTCATGGTGTTTTTGTTGTCTGTTGTCATACAAAATAGGTGTTCATCGTAGGGTTAGATACACACCAAATAAAAATGCAGACTGGAGCTCGTCTTAGTACACTCTCCTCAGAAAGCACAGCTCAACCTGGCCTCGGCTTTCACTTTTTCCATAGCTCGAAGTGCACACAAACACACACACACATACACACTTGTTTATCCTCCCACGAGACCCACAGGAGTTCTCAGTACTATCCAGTCTCCCTTGACGATACAGTTCACCAGGTGTTGTCTGCAACAGGCAATTAGTAGAATAGGTGTACCTGTCAATCATGGAGCTAGAAGATTAGCTGCTTGCCCGTAATTAGCGGGTTAGAGGCTTCTTGGCCCGGAGGATAAAGGCTTTGCCAATAATGTGCCCTGGGGTATTAATTACTGAAGGTCGAAGCTGCCGAAAAGGCCAGGATCTTAGCAGCAGCGCACGTAAGATGATTGTTTYAATTTCAAAAATAATACTGGTCTGACAGTTGTTAGTGTCCCGAGGGGTTGTGGTTACAAGGTAGCCGAGGTAATTAGTTTGAAGAGGAAAGGGCATGGTTGCAGGCCTATTTGTGAAGAGTGAGGGAGGGAAAGAGTGAGGGAGAGCGAGTGTGTGTGAGAGAGAAGGAGAGAGAGAGAGAGAGAGAGAGAGAGAGAGAGAGAGAGAGAGAGACAGTGACAGAGCGGGGAAAATATTATGAGGGGATGGAGAGAGAAGTAGTGGATGAAAATGTGACGAATCGGATAAAATAAATGAGACACATCTGCACCCTCATATAACCCGGTTCCTGCCTCCCTATTTTCCCTCGCTGCTCCTCAGATGTATAACCCAGCGGTGTGCAAAAGCCCTCGTCTGCATCATGGTCGCGGTGTTTCCCTCCATCTCTAGTGGTGGCGGCATTGAAGGCAGCAGGAGGGGGAAGGGATGGAGGGAGGTTGAGGGCATCCAGGCAGGGGGTGAGTGGGTCTTATTGAAGTACTAAAGATGSCCTGGCAGATGCTGTGAGGAGGTGGAAAACAAAAGGCGCTACTCACCTTATGTCTCATGCGGGAACAGGGCAGATGCCAAGGAAATAAAAGCAGGATGGCTGGTGGTGGCCCGGTTCAGCCAGAGTTCACGTGGAGGAAGGTGATAAAGTGGACCTGCCACCCGCTTACTGGGCCCTGGAGGCCCCGGGGCTGGCCTCTCTCTGCCTGCTAGTAAAGGCTGCCTTACTAGTTACATTAAAGTCAGAGAACCCCTAAATACCATTCAGTTCACACTGTCCCCTTTAACATTATGGCTGGACAAGTGCATGTAGCACTGGTGAGGAAGCTCTGCACACAATGAAGTAACACACTCTGCTAATGCTAACTCAGTCCTACAAAAAAAAATCATTAATTGTAATTCACATTTCCTGTTGCTGCAGGATTATTTTCCTGCTGTAGCAAACTGACTCAAATTAAGATTCTACATCTGTACCACAGTTATTTCTTCGCTAAGGTTTATCAAAYAGGATTTCTTATCACTTCCTCAAATTAACCTGCACTGTAATTTTAACAATGGTAATAGCGTAATTAATACTGTAACTTGTAAATAGTAATGGCAAACAAATGGCTGCGTAAAATGCATCATAGTTTGCCAATCTTTTTAGTCTGCTATTGCCATTACTGTTAGTCATTTGATATTCTCCTGTGATTTGGCAAGAGAGGGTGTAAGAGATACCCAGAATGTTAAAATGGGAAGAGCATGTGGAACATCTTCTTCACTCCCATAGACCTTTATTTAATTTATTGATCTAAAATCAAGACCACTGGGATTAAATGACAAGTATATCATCATAATAAAATTTAAATAAACCATTTCTGGACTATAAAGCACTTTCATACATTAGACTACATCTGGGAAACCAGTCCCATGTCCTAAATCAGGGTTTAGGCCAAATTGAAGCACTAGGCAATTTTAACTGTGCCCAGCAGAGGGCAATATCCTCCTCCACCACCTCTTCCTCCTCCACCACCTCTTCCTCCTCCTCCTCCCCGCTCGCCTTTGGCCACCATAAATCGGCCCTCATGTAAAACTCTGCACCTGTGGCTCGCGGCAGGTCCTGATCCGAGCGGACGATAAACATGTCACTCCACTCCTAATCCGCCCGCGTTCTTTATCTGCCCAATTATACTATCCCCATAAATAAAAATAAAAACAGCTCAGCATGCATACTGGCCCCAGACGAGGGGGCCGGGGGGCCAGGCTTGGATAGCCATCCAGGCAGGCAGGCTAGGTTCACCATTTAGATGTGTGGTTAGAGTGGAGCACAAGCACTGGGATGGGAGATCCACTGGGTCATGTTTACCCTCTGCAGAGTTCATCATTTTTATTTTGACAGTTAGTGTCTGGTCAGAGGGGTTCCTCCTTGTTTTTCCTCTAATGGACTCAGCAGTAAGCTTAAGCACAGCAACAGCACTGGAAAACATTGCTGTGGAGTAGCTAACATGTTTGAGGATATTCACTAGAGCTGTGTCTGTAAACTGTAGCTAAATTAATTTAAACTAGTATATTCACTGTGCTACTGTTTAGTATATCTCTGTAGGAGGAACATGCTGAGAGCATTAACAAAGAGCATGACTGAGTTATTATTACTGTCAATTTTACAGACTGTTGCAGACTAATCATGCAATTTGTGTGAACTATTTTTAGCATGCGGTATTGTGCTCATTAAAGCTTTGTGAATGCTAAATGAAATCCTTTCAGGTGTATACCAGTTTTAGTATAAAACATTTTAACATATGCTCTTTAGATAGGTTGCTCTTGGAATACCGTGTATTGTGCTCCAAATCGAGCTTGCTTTACAGTAGCATTGACTTACCTTGTTGATGTAATCTTAGACTCATTAAAAGATCATTAAATTCATGTTTTTCGTTGAACAGCACATTATGCTTCTCTTGAGACGGTTCTAAACACACCTTCGATTGGCAAGGTTGATTAACAATTCACATGAAATTTGACGGATTTATTAAACATCCTAAAGCCTAGCTAAGCTGACGAATCATCGTTTTCCCCTAATGCACTGTATCTGAAACAAGACATAGTTTTCTGTATAGAGTATGAAAAGAGGTATGCACTGTGAACAAATGTCATTAGGGTTCTATAGAGAACCTTATGAAGCAAGCCATTGAACCTTTTTGGTTCTGCGGTATAGCACCATATCTTCAAACAGTGTACTCAGTATGTGATGACATTCTGGCCTCATTGTATAAGCCTTTCAATAACAGGACCAATAAGTCAAACCAATACAAAACCATTTATTGCCAGGGAAAAAACATAGTGAACCGTTGGAACTATATTATGTTAAAACAACTACACATTTTGCAGATAGATCATGAGCAAAATCTTGCACTGTGGTCTGGTAACACTTGCAAAATGTTTATCCTTTTTCTGTGTAACTTTTCTCGCTGACACCATATGAACGTGCCACGTTAAACTGAAAACGCAGTGAGGGAGGACTGAAAAATGAATTGATTTATATTTATAACAATGACTGCCGGAGCTTTACAGCATATTTTCGGACTGCACAGCAGACTGTAAATCTGCAGCTGGCGTTCCCTTACGTCGTTCCCAGCAGACGCACAACGTACCCAGGCCCTGCACCTTGTTTAGGAGGAAGCAAATGGCAAATGAAAATACATTAAATTCCACATGTTACACACAGGTGTCAGTGTAATAATGCGTATCAGGAAAAAGATGTGGGGAGGGGAAAAACCAGCAGTGCATTTTGTTTACTCTGATAATCTTCTGTTCTCTTCAGGGAATGCAGTGAGTAGTGCTACCTAGTCCCTCTTGTCCACCAAGGACAGGAGAGGTTTGGTACCATTATTGTGTTTGATCTAGTGGAGTGTGMTAGCCTAAATTATTTTCATATACATTGCCTTCAGAAAGTAGTCATACCCCTTGACT
Source organism: Salvelinus sp. IW2-2015 (assembly GCF_002910315.2). Lineage (NCBI taxonomy): Eukaryota > Metazoa > Chordata > Actinopteri > Salmoniformes > Salmonidae > Salvelinus > Salvelinus sp. IW2-2015. Next base: position 7,837,887 of record NC_036846.1, read on the forward strand.
TATTCAAKATMTTGTTGTGTTACAGCCTTAATTCAAAATGGATTAAATACATGTTATCTTTCACCCATCTATACACAATCCCCCATAATGACAAAGTGAAAGCATGTTTTTAGAAATTTTAGCAAATGTTTTGAAAATGAAATACAGAAATATCTCATTTACATAAGTATTCACACCCTTTTCCTTTGACACTCCAAAATGAGGAGCTCAGGTGCATCCAATTTCCTTTGATCATCCTTGAAATGTCACTACAACTTGATTGGAGTCCAACTGTGGCCAATTAAATTGTTTGAACATGATTTAGAATGAAACACACCAGTCTTTATAAGGTTCCGCAGTTGACAATGCATATCAGAGCAGAAACTATGCCATGAAGTKCAAGGAACTGTCCGTAGATCTCCGAGATATAATTGTGATGAGGCATATATCTGGGGAAGGGTATAAAACAATTGTAGAGTTTAGAAAWTTTCAAAGAGCACATTGATCTCCATCACTGGAAAATGGAAATAATATGGAACTACCCAGACTCTGCCTGGAGCTGGCCTTCCAACCAAACTGAACAACCGAGCAAGAAGGACCTTGGTCGGGGAGGTGACCAAGAACCCAATGATCACTCTGACAGAACTACAGAGTTCCTTGGCTGAGATGGGTGAACCTGGCAGAAGGACAGTCTCTACAGCACTTCACCAATCTGGGATTTATGGGAGAGTGGAAGCAACTCCTGYGAAAAAGGCACATGACAGCACGCCTGGAGTTTGCAAAAAGACACATGAAAGACTCTGAGATCATAAGGCAAAATAGTATGTGGTCTAATGAGACAAACATTTAACTCTTTATCTTGAATGTAAAGCGCTATGTCTGGAGAAAACCAGGCACAGCTCATCACCCATCTAACACCATTCCTACTGTGAAGCARGGTGGTGGCAGCATCATGCTATGGGGATTATTTTCAGCAGCAGGGACTGGGAGACTGGTACGGATAGAGGGAAAAATGGATGGAGCCAAATACAGGCAAATTCTTGATGAGAACCTGCTTCAGAGTTCAAACAACCTTAGACTGGGTGCGAAGATTTACGTTCAAACAGAACAATGACCCCAAACATACAGCCAAAGCAATGCTGGAATGGCTTCAGAACAAGAATGTGAAAGTCCTTTTGTGGCCCAGCCAAAGTCCAGACTTGAATCCCCATTGGAAATCTGTGGAAAAACTTGAAGATTGCTGTTCACCACCGCTCCCCATCTATCTTAACAGAGCTTGAGAAAATCTGCAAGGAAGAATGAGAGAAAATCCCCAAATCCAGATGTGCAAAGCTGATACAGACATACCCAAGACAACTCAAAGTTGTAATTCCCGCCAAAGATGTTTCTACAAAGTATTGACTCAGGGGGCTGAAAATGTATGTATACTATATATTTCATTTTCAATAAATGTACTAAAATTTCTAAAAACAAGTTTTCACTTTGTCATTATGGGGTAGTGTGTGTAGATGGGTGAGAACAAAAATATATTCAATCCATTTTGAGTTCAGGCTGTAACATAACAAAATATAGAATAAGTCAAGGGGTATGGATAACTTCAGGAAGGCAGTGTAGCTATACACATTTACATTAACATGTAACATTCAATCTGTAGATTATTTTGTACTGTATACTGTCCGTGTTGTGCCTTGGGAACACGGAATCTGATCAATCTTGAAGCCATAGAACACAGCATGAAAACCATCAGAACAATAGGGGCCCAGAGAGCGGCCTGAGGAGTTGTAAGATTATGTTTGAGCTTACTTTATCATATAACTTCTATAAATCGATGTATAGTTTATGATGAACTTCAGTGTGTGGCTTATTGGTCAATGGGAGAAACCTACTTGACTACGAGTCACTAGAAATACAACAGGACAATTTTTCCCAGTGGTTTAATGTGCTAGGGATTTCCCATCAAGCCCTGTGGCCATTTGCCTACAGTATCAGCCCTCCTCTCCAAAATATGTGTGTCCCATGAGCGGTCCACGCCTAAGGACTTGAATCCAGTCATTATACAGCGTATATAGATGCTTTACTTTCTACCCTTGACTCAAAGGCGTGACCGTCCATTGTGGCTCACCCTTTCCAATCATTTCCAATCCTTCACAATACTTCACAATACTACTATTTTGTGTTATTCCTCACATCCCATCCTAGTATTACCTTAACATGCTCTATGATGAGGATGAAAGATGTGAAAACAATTAACAGACAGAATACTGGATATTCGGTTTTGGCTGTCTTACAAGACATCTAATAAAAATGGAAAGTCCTCTTTCAACAATATTTGATGCTCCCACAAATGCCTAAAACAAAGCATAGCTAGCTAAAGCCTAAAGCCAAAAGCTCTCGAAGCACCGTCCCCTCCCTGCCTCTTTGTTTGGGGCTTGGAGGAGACCCAAGTTGATTAGCAGACATCAGCGAAGCCACGGGTGTTGGCTGGAGTTAATAGTCTGTCCCGAGTCCATCAGGCAGCTTTGCAGTGTGGCAACAGGCTAACTCCCCCTCAGTGACTCCTAAACGCTCTCATGAACACCAGCTCCCCTCACAGGTTTCCAGACCTCCTGTCATTTCTACATGACCCTAACAAAACTAGTATTACCTTACCATGCTCTATGATGAGGATGAAAGATGTGAAAACAATTAATAGATCTATTTGATTAATTGGCCAAACAAAATTGAATTTGGTAGGCAAATGGAAAGTAAAGCATTGGAGAGGTGTCTCAAATAACGAAACAGCCAAAAGGACAATGGTAAATAACAAGATGTGCCCAATCGTAAGCAAACGCAAAGTGTAACCCTCCAGCRGACACTTATGTGGAATATAATTTCATTGAAATGTGCTAAAACGCAATCTCAGGTGATGCCCTTGAACGTGTAATGAATTGTATTGCATGGGCCCTTAAAAAGACATGCAAAATCACCACTTGAGCATCCTTGCCTTTTCTTGCCCTCAGGAGTCGTGGTATAGAACTGCTCTCAACAGTCTGACAATCCCTTCCTTTGTTGCAGTGAGAGCAGCCTCAGGCCATGACGCTAACAACAAAGTTGCTGAGCAACCATGTGAACATTAAACAACTATGGAGTCTATGTAGTATGTAGAACAGTCGATATGAGGCTATATGGTAAATATTGTAGTGAGAGGCATATGTATCTTCAGTAGATGTCCATTGTTTATGAAAGCTATGTATTAATCTTAGTGCCTTAGAGGCAGAGTGGATTTGCATGCAAAGAGAGCTTGCAGTGGTGGATGGGCTCCAGAAGGCCCTGCAGGAAGAGGGGTGTGGATGGGCTCCAGAAGGCCCTGCAGGAAGAGGGGTGTGCTGGACTGGAACAAGCCAGTCTAGTTACAACAGGGACCAAGCTTGTATACCAGCGCAAACACAAAGCAGTCCATGGTCTGGAACACTCCACTCTCCCACCTCCCCCACCCCTCTCTCTCTCTCTCTCTCTCTCTCTCTCTCTCTCTCTCTCTCTCTCTCTCTCTCTTGCTCTCTCTCTCTCACTCGCTCTCCCCCCACCCCTCTCTCTCACTCACCCCCCTCTCTCTCTCGCTCTCTCACACTCTTTCTCTCCCCCACCCCTCTCTCTCACTCTCTCTCCCACCCCTCTTTCTCACTCTCCCCCACCTCTCTCTCTCTATCTCTACCTCTCTCTCTCGCTCCCTCTCTCTCTCAGCACCGCCTCTGCCTGCTCCTTGGAAGTGCTTCATTAAATAGATAAGGGATGCCTGCCCAAAATAAAGTCAACAATTGACAAGAAAGCAATCATACTATGTACGCAGTGTCATATCATGAAATACGGTGTTATTGTTACAAGATAAATGTTATTTGTGAGAAAGGGGATATTTCCATAATGTTTTGCAATTTGGCAATCACAGCATAAATACAATATGGTKTAATGACATAAAACAAAGCTTCAGACTATCAATAAATGTCAGAATGTTAAATGAACATTCACCACAAAAGTTGCAAAAAAACAGGTCTAAAAAAACAGTGTGAAAAACTACTTAAATAATAAATAAAACAAGGCAATGGTGGAGCAAATGCTTTCTTACTGAAAACATTTTGGAAATCCTTTGGAGGGCTTTCGCCCTCAGCCTTGAAGTGGAAATGTATAAGTAGAAACCATATGCTATATTGGAGCCATGGCAACATAAGAGAATATGGCTACCATATAGAAATTACATTACTGTTTTATTACCGATGCATGTCACTAAGGAGCACTGAATATCAGGGAATGGGATGGGACCCAGCTTTGTCTGGGGTTTATTCCCAAATAAATCTTGCATGGTATCACTACTTAAAAGACACACCTACAGAGTTGGTGCCTCGTATGAGGCTATATAAGAAGTAGTGTGAATCCTGTTGGAACTTCTCAAATTCAAACGGATAATTTATTTCCATCCCACTATGCCAGTATTACAAAGGCTGCATATGTGTTGCCCAAAAACTGTAGGCCTCCACCATAAAAATCCCTGCACAAATAGTGTAGCCCCTCAATAGAATTCATTATGAGGTTCGAGATGAAGGGAAAAGTAACCTAAATCATCATGTTGGTTGGTGACGTCCTGCCCATTAAATCATGGTGATCACATGCTGGCACATGTCTGCTTGTACGTGACCTCCTCCAGCCTGCACTTCCTGTTGGGGCCCCAGGCCCCCAGCCTACTGCAGCCAGGGGACCCGTCTCACAGGGGCCAACCCAAGGGGTCCATAAAAATCTATGATCCCCCACAGCCCATTGGCAATGGCGTTTCCTCTACACGAGGAGCAAAACTTGAGCCTACCTCTGGGGAATATCGGAGCGGGAGAAGACATGGCTAATCAAACTGTAAGCCCAGGATACTGCTTTAAGATCAGGGGTTGTCTGGGAGGTAACCATGTGTGGAGAAATAGCGACATCATTAGTAGCCTACCAATATTTAAATTGTGATTACAGTTTGCTGTATACAATTATGTAATTATCTCTTTAACTTTACTGTAGCCTACTGTATTTTGTTGACTTCAGCCATATCACATTTTTAAATAAATCATCAGCACCAATAAATTTTGTGGATAGCATTTAGATATACATAGACAAACAATATATTTGTTAAAAACACCCTAACTATATGGCACAAAGAACAGCAATATATGGGTAAATCCCCTGTATTATCCAGTTTTACACCAATTTGGGGCAATGACAATTTCACACCTGGTAAAAATGACTTGAGGTCTAAAGAATGGGCAAAAAAGGTATTGTTAAAGTAATGGACTTATACAATAAAAAAAGGCTCAGGTTGTTTGAAAAACTACAGGGAAAATTTAGCACAAAAGCATTTTTTGAAATATAGTTGTAGTCAGAGGTTTACATACACTTAGGTTGGAGTCATTAAAACTTGTTTTTCAACCACTCCACACATTTCTTGTTAAATAGTTGTGGCAACTCGGTTAGGAKATCTACTTTGTGCATGACACAAGCCATTTTTCCAACAATTGTTTAAAGACAGATTATTTCACTTATAATTCACTGTATCACAATTCCAGTGGGTCAGAAGTTTACATACACTAAGTTGACTGTGCCTTTAAACAGCTTGTGAAATTCCAGAAAATTATGTCATGGCTTTAGTAGCTTCTGATAGGCTAATTGACATAATTTGAGTCAATTGGAGGTGTACCTGTGGATGTATTTCAAAATTGTAGACATCCTCAAGTCTGGTTCATCCTTGGGAGCAATTTCAAAACGCCTGTTGGTACCACGTTCATCTGTACAAACAATAGTACGCAAGTATAAACACCATGGGACCACGCAGCCGTCATACCGCTCAGAAGGAGACGCGTTCTGTCTCCTAGACTGAACGTACTTCGGTCGAAAAGTGCAAATCAATCCCAGAACAACGTAAAAGGACCTTGTGCAATGCTGGAGGAAGCAGGTACAAAAGTATCTATATCCACAGTAAAACGAGTCCTATGTCGACATAACTTGAAAGCCCTCAGCAAGAAGAACCCCTGCTTCAAAACCACCACTAAAAAGCCAGACTACGGTTTGCAACTACACATGGGACAAAGATCGTACTTTTTGGAGAAATGCCTCTGGTCTGATTAAACAAAAATAGAACGTTTTGCCAATGACCATCGTATGTTGGAGGAAAATGGCAGGCTTGCAAGCCGAAGAACACCATCCCAACCGTGAACACGGGGTGCAGCATCATGTTGTGGGTGCTTTGCTGCAGGAGGCTGGCGCACTTCACAAATAGATGGCATCATGAGGAGGGAAATTATGTGGATATATTGAAGCAACATCTCAATACATCATCATGAAGTTAAAGCTTGGTCGCAAATGGATCTTCCAAATGGACAATGACCTCAAACATACTTCCAAAGTTGTGGCAAAATGGCAACAAAAGGACAACAAAGTCAAGGTATTGAGTAGCAATCACAAAGCCCTGACCTCAATTTGAAAAACTTTGTGGCAGAACTGAAAAAGGTGTGTGTGTGCAAGGAGCCTACAAACCTGACTCAGTTACACCAGCTCAGTCAGAGGAATGGGCCAAAATTCACCCAACTTATTGTGGGAAGCTTGTGAAGGCAAACTGAAACATTTGACCCAAGTTAAACAATTTAAGGCAATGCTACCAAATACTAATTGATGTATGTAAACTTCTGACCCACTGGGAATGTGATGAAAGAAATAAAAGCTGAAATAAATCATTCTCTCTACTATTATTCTGACATTTCACATTCTTAAAATAAAGTGGTGATCCTAACTGACCTAAGACAGGGAATGTTTACTAGGATTAAATGTTAGGAATTGTGAAAACTGATTTAAAGTATTAGTGTATGTAAACTTCCGACTTCAACTGTACTTACAATTGAGAAGCTTTATTTTTTCCAGTCGAAAACAATCTGCCCTTCAACCTCCTTTGAACACCTCCTAGTAAAGCTCTCTGTTAATATGTGTTATGGGAGAGGTGAAATTACYTCTTTATATGGGAAAATGGCAGCTAGTCTTAAAGACAACTTCAGTGAATACAAGATATGCAGGAAGATATTTCAGCAGAGGACTGGGGTATGATATGCTCTAAAACTCAGATACAGACAATAAACATTCACCTGAGATTGTTGCAATACAATTGGATAATGAAAARTTATATCACCCCTGTTAAGCTTCACAAATTTGACCCTAATATCCCATACATGTGTGTTAAATGTAAGACGCATCTAGGAACCTTATATCATTGCCTGTGGGAGTGTGCTGAGATACAAACGTTTTAGAGCTCAGTACTGCGCTATATCTCTGACATTACCTCTACCACAATACCACTAATCCCTAAACTTTACATCCTAAATCTTTACCCATAGAATATCTCTTTACATAGGAGAGACAAGAAAATGGTTGACCTCTTTTTGTTGTTAATGTTTGATTGTTGTTATGTTCTTGTCTTTGGGTTGGGGGGAGGGTAATAAAACAATGAAATTATATTTCTGTAACTGTTGATTGTCCTATTTGGAACAAATAAATATAGTATATGTGTAAAAAAAAAAGTTTAAAAAAAGCTTGCATTTGTGTGTAACATCACTAACTGTACAGGATGAAATCACTAACTGTACAGCATGAATTAAGAGATGGAAATTGGGGTGAGTGACACTGCATACAGATGGTCATCCTGAACCAAGTCAGGAAACCAAACACTTCCTGTATAAACACTTACACTGTACAACTTCCTCTTTGGTAACATAATTCACACAGAGGGTGGTTGAGCAAAACAAATCAGGAACACTTAAGGAGCTAAAACAACATCCTGAAGCAGGAGGTAATGGGGTCCTTAAGATGGTGGGTTAGGCATCTGGGGAGTGCCTGTCAAAACTCTATTAATAAGACAAGGTATGTGACTACAGAYAACATGCACTCTCTAACCAGCTTCAAGCCAAAGGTAAGAAGGTAAACTTGGACTCCAAAAAAACAACCACCAAGCTTACAGAGGTCCAGTCTAGTGTTCATCTGTTCTGATCAGGTAATGGTGTTGTAAACTAGCCTTCTGTCTAGTTACAGAGCCCTACYATACATTCAGATTTGGACATATCCCTACACAGTGCCTACACAGTATCTAACGACACAGTGCCTACATCGTAACAAATGACACAGTGACTACATAGTAATTAACTACACAGCGCCTACATAGTAACTACGACATAGTGCCTATATAGCAACAAATGACAGAGTGCCTACATAGTAACACATGACACAGTGCTTACATAGTATCAAATGACACAGTGCCAACATAGTAACTATGACACAGAGCCTACACAGTAACAAATTACACAGTGCCTACATAGTAACAAAAGACACAGTGCCTACATAGTATCAAAGTACACAGTGCCTACATAGTAACAAACGGCACAGTGCCTTCATAGTAACTAAAAACACAGTGCACACATAGTATCTAACGACACAGTGACGACATAGTAACTTACAACACAGTGCCTTAATAGTAACTAAAAACACAGTGCACACATAGTATCAAATGACACAGTGCCTACATAGTAACTACGACACAGTGTTACTACATAGTATCAAATGACACAGTGTCTAAATAGTAACAAATGACACAGTGCTTATATAGTATCAAATGACACAGTGACAACATAGTATCAAATGACACAGTGTCTAAATAGTAACAAATGACACAGTGCTTATATAGTATCAAATGACACAGTGACAACATAGTATCAAATTACACAGTGCCTATATAGTAACAAATGACACAGTGCTTACATAGTATCAAATGACACAGTATCAAATGCCTATATAGAAACTATGACGCAGTGTTCCTACATAGTATCAAATGACACAGTGTCTACATAGTAACAAATGACACAGTGCCTACATAGTAACTAAAAGTAACCGAACGGCCTACATATTAACAGAACTGAACACATGATACACAATAAACAAATACACATGCTACAGATAGTAATTATGGACACAGTGCCCTACAAACATCAAATGGCACAGTGTCTACATAGTAAAAGATGACACAGTGGTTCATAGTATCACTGCAACTAGGCCTAATAAGTATACGCATGAAGTGCCTTATAGTTAACAATAAACAATGCCTACAGAGTAAAATGCTATCAGGGCCTATCAGAGATAAGGACAGTGCTATGATAGTCACACAAACTCGCACACCAGTGCCTACAATGGTAACAATGACACAGTGTCTAATATATTCACTACCATGGCCTTCATAGTATAAAAACAAGTGGCACACATCGTATGAAATGACAGGCTCCACTCGAGTAACTAGATCATTGCCTACCCCTAGTACACTCGAATGAACAGTGGTCTAATAGTAACAAATGAGACAGAGTGCGTTTATAGTACAAATGAACACAGTGACAAATAGTACAACATACGACGAGTACCTATATAGTACAACTATGACACATGCTTGATTCAATGACACAAATAAAGCATATAACTTGACCAGTGTCCAACATAGTACAAAGACACAGTGTACACATAGTAACAAATACACGTGCCACATAGTAACTAACGACACTCAGTGCCATACATAGGTACAAAGAACAAGTGCCACGTACAATGAACAAAGACACAGTGCCTACATAGTAAATAATGACAACAGTAGCCTAGCATAGTGCAATGTCAAATGGCACAGTGGCTACAAGAGTATAAATATACACGTCCCGATTCCTAGTAAATCAAGAACACATAGCTCTACATAGTAAAGAAACTACAGACCGTGCTATGTAGTAACTAAAACACAGTGCCACAATTGTCGTCAAAATATACAAACAGTGCTACATAGAGATATGAGCTGTCACGATCGTGTGATGGAGAGACGGACCAAGCGCGCAGCGGGGATATGAATACATTCTTCTTTTATTAGAAGACGAAAGAGAAAACACAACGAACACTATATCAAACTATACAAACACAAACGAGTGAAGCTATAAACGATAGTGCAACACACCAGCTACAAACGCGTTCACCATAGACAATTACCACAACACCTAAAGCTATGGCTACCTTAAATTGGCTCCCAATCCAGCAGACAACAATAACAGTTGTCTCTGATGAGAACCAAATCAGGCAACACAGACCTTTCCTAACACCTACACTCAACTAGACATACCGTAACACATACACTCAACAAACCCTACCTACAACAACACCATAACCATATAATATCAAAACAACACACATAATGTCACACCCTGCTATACTAAAATAATAGAAAACATAATACTAAGGCAGGGCGTGACAGAACGC
>NC_036846.1:7848207-7855906 GCF_002910315.2 Salvelinus sp. IW2-2015
GACGCAGTGTTCCTACATAGTATAAAATGACACAGTGTCTACATAGTAACTATGACGCAGTGTTCCTACATAGTATAAAATGACACAGTGTCTACATAGTAACTAACGACACAGTGACTACATAGCAACAATGACACAGTGCCTATATAGTATCAAATGACACAGTGCTTACATAGTATCAAATGACACAGTGCCAACATAGCAACTACGGCACAGTGCCTACAGAGTAACAAAAAACAAAGTGCCTACAAAGTAACAAATGATACAGTGCCTACATAGTAACAAATGACACAGTGCCTACATAGAAAAAAACTACGCAGTGCCTTCGTAGTAACCAAAAACACAGTGCCCACATTGTATCAAYTGACACAGTGCCTGCATAMGAACTACGACGCAGTGTTCCTACATAGTATCAAATGAAACTGTGTCTACATAGTAACAAATGACACAGTGCTTACATAGTATCAAATGACACAGTGTCTACATAGTAACTAATGACACAGTGCCTAAATAGTAATTAATGAAACAGTGCCTAAATAGTATTTAATGACAAAGTGCCTACACAGTAACTAACTACACAGTGCCTACATAGTAATACATGACACGGTAACTACATAGTAACAGATGGAACAGTGCCTACATAGTAACTAACGACACAGTTTCTACAAAGTATCAACCGACAGAGTGCCTACATAGTAGCAAATGACACAGTGACTACATAGTAAATAACGACACAGTGTCTACATAGTAGCAAATGACACTGTGCCTACATAGTAATACATGACACAGTAACTACATAGTAGCAAATGACACAGTGACTACATAGTAAATAACGACACAGTGTCTACATAGTAGCAAATGACACAGTGACTACATAGWAAATAACGACACAGTGTCTACATAGTAACAAATGACACAGTGCATACACAGTAACAAATGACACAGTGCCTGCATAGTATCAAATGAAAAAGTTCCTACATAGTAACAAATGACACAGTGCAAGCATAGTATCAAATGACACAGTGCCAACATAGTAACTACGACAGTGKCTACATAGTAACAAATGGCACAGTGCCWACATAGTAACAAATGGCACAGTGCCTACAGAGTATCAAAGGACACAGTGCCTACATAGTAACAAATGACACAGTGCCTACATAGTAACAAATAACAAATGCTATAGTAACAAATGATACAGTGCCTACAAGAGTATCACAGGACACATTGCCTACATTAGTAACAAAATGACACAGTGCCTACATAGGAAAAAACGACACAGTGCCTTCGTAGTAACTAAAACACAGTCCACATTGTATCAAATGACACAGTGCCTACATAGTAACTATGACGCAGTGTTCCTACATAGTATCAAATGAAACAGTATCTACATAGTAACAATGACACAGTTCTTACAAAGTATCAACCGACAGAGTGCCTACATAGTAGCAAATGACACAGTGCCTACTGGTAATTAACTACACAATGCCTACATAGTATAAAATGACACAGTGACTACATAGTAACTAACGACCCAGTGTCTACATAGTAACAAATGACACAGTGCTTACATAGTAACAAATTAAACAGTGCCTACATAGTAACTAACAACACAGTGCCTCCATAAAAACAAATGGCACAGTGCCTACATAGTTACTAACTACATATTGCATACATAGTACCTAACTACACAGTGCCTACATAGCAACTAACAACACACTGCCTACATAGTAACAAATGACACAGTGCTATACTGTATAGTAACAAATGACACAGCTCCTATATAGTAACAAATGACCCTGTGCCTACATAGCAAACTAACGATACAGTGCTTACATAGTAACAAATGACACAGTGCCTACATAGCATCAAATGACACAGTGTCTACATCATAACAAAACAACAAAGTTCCTACAGAGTAACAAATGGCACATGCCTACATAGTAACTAACGACACAGTGCCTACATAGTATCAAATGTCACAGTGCCAACATAGTAACTAATGACAAAGGACCTACAAAGCATCAAATGACACAGCCTACATAGTAACTAACGACACAGTGCCTACATAGTAATTAATGACACAGTGCTTACATAGAAACAAATGGCACAGTACCTACATTGATCAAATGACACAGTGTCTACATAGTAACAAATGACACAGTGCCTACATGGTAACTTCGACACAGTGCCTTCATATAACAAATAACACAGTGTCTACATAGTAACAAATGACACATTGCCTACACCGTAACTATCTACACATTGGCTACAGAGTAACAAATGCCACAGTGTCTACATAGTAACAAATTACCATGTTCCTACATAGTAACAAATGACACAGTGCCTACATTATAACTAACTGCACAGTGCCTACATAGTAACTAACTACACATGCCTACATAGTAGCTAACAACACATTCACATAGTAACTAATGATACAGTGCCTACATAGTAACTAATGACACAGTGCCTAATTAAACTAACTACACAGTGCCTACATAGTATCATCTTTATTAAGATGCACTTTAGCTGACGCCAATGTGTCTTCCTGAGGTCCAACACATAACGAATAGAGACATTACAGACAAAAAGACTACAATTTACATTTAAAACGTTAATATAGGCATTACAGACTTATACAGGGCATTTGGAAAATGTTCAGACCCTTTGACTTTTTCCACATTTTGTTATGTTACAGTCTTTTTCTKAAATMTATTAAATAGTTTTTCCTCTCGTCAATCTACACACAATACCCCATAATTACAAAGCAAAAACWGGTTTATWGATTTTTTTGCAAATGTATARAACCCCCCCTGAAATATCACATTTAAGTATTCAGYCCTTTGGCAGCAATTACAGCCTTGAGTCTTCTTGYGTATGACTCTACAAGCTTGGCACACCTGTATTTGGGGAGTTTCTCCCAATKTTCTCTGCAGATCCTCTCAAGRTCTGTCAGGTTGGATGGGGAGCATCGCTGCACAGCTATTTTCAGGTCTCTTGGCTGTGTGCTTAGGGTCATTGTCCTGTTGGAAGGTGAACCTTCGCCCCAGTCTGAGGTCCTGAGGTCAAGGATCTKTCTGTCCTTTGCTATGTTCATCTTTACCTCAATCCTGACTAGTCTCCCAGTCCCTGCCGCTGAAAAACATCCCCACAGCATGACGCTGCCAGCACCATGCTTCACCGTAGAGATGGTATCAGGTTTCCTCCAGTCGTGAAGCTTGGCATTCAGGAAAAATAGTTCAATCTTGGTTTCATCAGACCAGAGAATCTTGTTTCTCATTGTTTGAGAGTCTTTAGGTGCCTTTCGGCATACTCCAAGCAGGCAGTCATGTGCCTTTTACTGAGGAGTGTCTTCCTTCTGGCCACTCTACCAAAAAGGCCTGATTGGTCTTTTAAGAATGATGGAGGCCGCTGTGTTCTTAGGTACCTTCAATGCTGCAGCCATTTTTTGGTACCCTTCCCCAGATCTGTGCATTGACACAATCCTGTCTCTGAGCTCTGCAGACAATTCCATGGCATGGTTTTTACTCMGACATGCACTGTCAACTGTGGGATCTTAAATGTGACTCACCACCTGGATTTGGTCTTGTGTAGCAATATTTTAAATTGTGTTTTTTACATTGGATYAAGGTAGAGACTCAGAGRTACAAAATGGTATATCATACACTACAGTTGAGGAACAATGGGAAAGTAATTCTGCTTTGAAAGTTGATAAACTTCTAAACTCGAATTTGAGAAAATGGCCTTTGAATGTTTTGGTACCTCGTGAAGAGCTCTTCTCTGTCTACACCCATTCAGCATCGTTCACACCCTCTTAAGCTTTAGCCCCACTAATCTAGTTTCGCTCTCGGCGCYTTCAGAGCGCACACTTGACGCTCTGGGCGATGATTTGTTTACCTCTGGATAACATGAAAACAGCCTAGCCAGCTRWGCTGGCAACAATTTCATTCTGCTTTTTAGCCGACGTTTACTGACACCGACATATTCAACGGGTGTTTTACTGTAACGATGTTCGTCTGAGGAAGAAGGAGTAGACCAAAGCGCAGCGTGAGTACGTGTTCATGATGTTTATTATAGCCTGAACACTGAAACAAAACAAAAGTGGAACAAACCGCACAGTTCTGTCAGGTACTCCACACAAAACAGAAAAACAGTACCACAAAACCAACATGGAAATGGCAACCTAAATAGGCCCAATCAGAGACAACGAGAAACAGCTGTCTCTGATTGGAACCAATTCAGGCCATCATAAACCTACAATCCCCTAGACCAGGGGTGTCAAAGTCAAATGGACGGAGGGGCCAAATAAAAAATTTAGCTACAAGCCGAGGCCGGACTGTTCGAATGTTCATTGAAATTTTTTTAAAAGCGATATAGTCTAGTGAACCTAATTGAACCTACTGAAAACCTAACAAATATATTCCAATATGATCAGATAAATAAAGCAATATTTCTTATGGCTCTGTCAGTAATCTTTAATTTCAACAGACACAAAACGACAATTTCCTTATATAAAAACCCATAACATGAACTAAATGAAGAAACCGGTATTCAAGCACCATCAGTAGCCTATATTTTCTATTTTAGCAAAAGTGGGCTAAATTTACTTCAAAGAAAAAAACAATAATAGCAATTTTCTATCATCCACTCAACTGAAATATTTTTAAAATATAATTGGATTGAAATACAATAAAATAAAGTGCAAAATCTATTAATCAAAAACAACACTTTGTTTAAGGAGATAACATGCAGTGAAAACAAATATTAACTTTAACTTTTAAACTTGAACTGAGTAAAACTCTAAATATGTGATTGCACGTAATGTTCACTTGTTTGAGGTTGAGGGTGTACTTGGTGGTGTCCCATCTTTTCCACAGTTCATCAATGTTCGGGGTAAGCTCTGAGCTGAGGAAATCCTCAGAATTGAGTGGAGGTGTTCAGCAGTAAGTCGACTTCTGTGTGATGTTTTGTTCAGGTTCATCAAAGAAAACAGTTGTTCACACAGGTATGTGCTGCCAAACATAGACAACGTTTGAGCAGCCTGGATGCGCAGCTGGGGCATTGTGTCGGGGAGGAAACGGGCGAACTCCGCAGCACCCACTGCCGCTATTTTGCCCTCAGTGCATCATTGCATTGGAGGTCAATCAACTCCATTTGGAGGTTTGGTGGTGAGCTTTCCACGTCAACAGCAAATGGGTTACCGAGCAGTTCCAACCTGCTTTTTTGTGCTTCAAAGTCAGCAAATCGGCGTCGAAGTCAGCGGCAAGCATAACTATTTTATCAGCCAACTGTGGCGTCGGGAACGCACTGGTAGAGAGCTCTCTTCATGGTCTGGCAGCTGGGAAAGTGGCTCAAATTTTCTTTCCGCATCTGCGTCTCCCACAGAGTCAGTTTGGTTTTAAATGCCTTCACTGTACTGTACATATGAGATGACATGATCCCGACCCTGCAGCTGCAAGTTCATTGCATTCAGATGACTCGTAATGTCACACGAAAAAGCCATTTCACACAGAACATTTCGTCTCGGAGTTGTGTTGTGTCTTTCCCTTTGCTGTCCAAGAACAGACAAATCTCCTCACGAAGCTCGAAACATCTTTGAAGCACCTTTCCCTGGTTAGCCATCGCACCTCTGTGTGATAAGGCAAATCACCATGCTCCGTTTCTAACTCCGTCAGAAATGCCTTGAACTGGCGGTGATTCAAACCTTTGGCTCTGATAAAGTTAACTGTGCGCGTGATGATGCTCATTACATGCTCCATTTCAAGGCTTTACCGCACAACGCTTCCTGGTGTATGATACAATGATAAGCTGTCAGCTCACCTGTCGCGTTTCCTCTTTCATCTTTTCCCGTATCTTCGCCACCAGTCCGCTCCTGTGTCCACACATCGCAGGTGCTCCGTCGGTTGTCAAACCCACGAGTTTTTCCCAAGGCAGCTCCATTCATTTACACATCTTGACCTCTCATACAAATCATGCCCGTAGTGGCCATGCATAGACGTAAAGCCAAAAACTCCTCTGTCGCTTAGGCTGGAGTCCACTCCGCGGATGAAATTGACAACTGGGCAATGTCAGAAATGTCGGTGCTCTCATCCACAGCCAAGGAATATGCAATGAACTTTTCCCTTTTTCACAAGCTGCTTTTAGATTGATGGACAACTGGTCTACTCTCTCGGCAATGGTGTTTCTGCTCAGACTCACATTTAAAAAGAGTTGCCTTTTTCTGGCAAACTTCGTCACAACTTAATCATGCAGTTTTGATGAAATCCCCTCCGTAAATGGCCGGGCTGATTTAGCGATCTCTTCTGCCAAAATAAAACTGGCCTTGACAGCAGCCTGGCTTGTGATTTGGCTTTTTTGAACAGAGCCTGTCGAGATTTGAGGCCTCGTTTTAATTCCTCTGCCTTTTGTAGCCTTTGTTCCATGTCCATATTCTTGTTTTTGTCCGCGTGTTTCGTTTCATAATGTCGTCTCAGATTATACTCTTTCAGTACCGCCACACTTCTCCACACAGAAGACACACAGGTTTTCCAGCTACCTCCGTGAACATATACTCCGACTCCACCTTGTTTGAAACCCCCGGTTCTCAGTGTCACCTTCGTTTTGCCATTTTTGATGGGTATCTGAAAGTTAATTTTACTGTGATGCTGACGACTGCTGTGCCAATAAATATTGAAATGAAGCAGCCTACTGCTCGGTGCTCACCGTTGCATTGTGGGAAATGTAGTATTGGTGCGGTGTAAAAGATCTGCGGGCTCCGGCTTGCTGCGGTCTGCGGGCCGGTTCTAAATAATAATCAAGATCATCCCAGGGGCCGAAAAAACCTTCTCGCGGGCCGGATGTGGCCCGGGCCTTGACTCTGACATATGTGCCTAGACCATACCAAATCCCCATAGATAGACAAAACCCTAGACAAGACAAACCCCAGACAAATACAAAAACTAAACAAACCACCCTTGTCACACCCTGACCTAACCAAAAAATAAAGAAAACAAATATAACTAAAGTCAGGGCGTGACATGTACACTTTAGCTTAAGACATGTAGATAGCTTGGTAGGTAACCAATGAACCTAGCTAGGAAAACAACGTGTAAGATAACACACGTCACGTAACGTTAGCTAACGAGCCAGCCAGCTAATGTTAGCTAGTTAAACAAAATTGAACAGTGCCAAATCATGTCGTTACTACCCTGCGTGATTAAGCTGGGAGCTAACCAACCAGGTGCAATGTTAGCTAGCTAACATTAGGATCTAACTAGCAAAGCAAACGGTTTTGGGATACGAATAATAACGTCATACATGTAACGTTAGCTAGGGAGCCAGCCAGCTAACGTTAGCTAGTTAGCTAACAGTACACTTTAGCTTAAGACATGCAGCTGGCTCGCTAGGTAAACAATGAACCTAGCTAGGTAAACAACGTGTAAGATTACACACGTTCAAATGGCTCTCCTGTGAAGTCGTGACTTCCGACATAAGCCTAGTTTCCGTAAACGGGTCACAAATAAGTGGGTGGGTGCCTTTACAAATCATGTCCAATCAATTGAATTTACCACAGGTGAACTTCAATTAAGTTGTAGAAACATCCCAAAGATTATCAATGGGAAACATGATGCACCTGAGTTCCATTTCGAGTCTCATAGCAAAGGGTCTGAATACTAAGGTATTTCAATATTATTATTATTTTTGCTAAAATGTCTATAAA
>NC_036846.1:7856630-7912037 GCF_002910315.2 Salvelinus sp. IW2-2015
TCAAAAACCTCCAGCCAAATGGCAAAAGTGCAAAGCGTGACAACAGTCACAGTAATGCATAAATCAAACAATTARCCACACTCGGGTTCCACACGGTACCCGGGGAAAAACCAGCCTGGCGCGTAACACGAAAACATGTAACAAAACAATTCCACACAAAGACATGGGGGAAACAGAGGGAAATATATGTAGTGTGATTAGGGAATGTAAACCAGGTGTGCGGGGAAACAAGACAAAACAAATGGAACAATGACAAGTGGATTGGCAGAAGTCAAAGGCGCTGGCTAGAAGACCGGTGACGTCGACCGCCGAACGCCGCCCGAACAAGGAGTGGAGCCGACTTAGGCAGAAGTTGTGACAATAATTTTATAACTTAAAAAATGTATGTAAATGTTTGTGTCTTTAGTTGTAGTTTAAAACATTTTTGGTATGTATATATATACATTTATATATACATATATACATACTGTCACGTTCTGACCTTAGTTTTGTTGTTATGTCTTTGTTTTAGTATGGTCAGGGCGTGAGTTGGGTGGGTAGTCTATGTTCCTTTTTCTATGTTATTCTGTTTCTATGTGTTTGGCCTAATATGGTTCTCAATCAGAGGCAGGTGTCAGTCGTTGTCTCTGATTGGGAGCCATATTTAGGTAGCCTGTTTGTCATTGTGTGTTGTGGCTGATTTTTCCTGGGTCTATGTTTTACCATATGGAACTGTTTCGTTTTTGTTCATTCACTTTGTTGTTTTTTGTTTCAGTGTTCTATTTCTTTATTAAAATATGAACACTTACCGCGCTGCGCAWTGGTCCTCCGATCCTTCCTACTACTCCTCCTCAGAAGAGGAGGAAGACGAGCGTTACACATACAAACATTTACATTTAAAAAAAAGTAAACTATTCTGGTTCTACCATTAGGAAAGGCCTTCAGAAGCTGTGATTGTCTGTAAGATATACGRCTTAATAGACCACCCTGTAAATTTGGCTTGGCCCCACATGAATCCATTGTGAAATTGACAGAAATCGATAAGCTCTTTCTTCATCTAAACTGGCTACGAGAACAAATTGTAGTGTTCTGAGAGTTGTGYGGCATGTCTCTAGGGCTTTCAGCATTATCATGCAGATCCTCTTCCATATATAGTTGAGCAGCGTAATAACCACTGATATCAAATGATGCAGCATTTTTGCCTTATCTTATCTGTGGGTGGAACCAATTGGCCCACTGCACAACATCAGAAGGGGTTAATCCATACAAACGTTGAAACACATATTGCTTACACAGGGAGTTAYTAAGACCAACATATTATTAGCTTCATAACATTCCCCCATAATAATGTGGCCTCCTGTCAATCATTGACACAATTAAATTGTTTAATGAATAAATTTGCATTGATAATGAGCGGGTTGTGGTGAACATCTGGCTGCAGCAGTTTAATGGCATACCTTGCATCAGATGCCCATATGGAATGTGAACGGAAAGGCTGTTTTTGAAGCTAACTAAATGAAAAGTATCACTCAAATTAATTTGGCTCGTTTGGACAGAGAGAAAATCACTAAGTAAGAGAGATTCTGGCATATTACAAGCTCTGTGGCTAATTGCTATAGGAGAGCTATTTCTCTGCCACTCCCCCCCCCCCCCCCCCCCCCCACCCCCCCCCGAAAAATGCCGCCTGCTCGTATAAGTCACTGGTAACAGTTTCTTCCTCAGTGCATTTCAATGTTGCAAATGTATCAGGCTTTTCCTCGACAGTGCCGAATGAAATGCAAATCAGCCTGCTAGCAACATAACATCTGGCTGAGTTATTTTTTACAAATCTTCCTACATGTTTCCACAATTAAAATGAACAATTGCCACTACATTGCTCATTTTACCGGCACAGTCTCTATTGCCAAGATATACATTTCAAAATGACTGGCTGAAGAGAGGATGAGGATGTAATTATGCAGCATGAGAAATGAAGACATCAGTGTCGTTACTATATGCCGACCAAAAGACGTGAAAAATCACGTAATGGAATGCAACAAAATCACTTCCCAAAACCTTCTATAAATATTCATGTTGTGGTAAAATGTCAAATGAATTCAGGTTCCAAATCTTTCAGTATTTTTCCCCCTCCATGACTATTGTAATTGATTATATTAACAGAACTTCATGCAAAGTTTGGCAAAGTAAGGTAGACGTGTGGGGACCTAACAGTATTGTGTTTCTAGAAAGTGTYAGGCTGTCTTTATAACTCTTGAGTGCAATAAGAATATTTAGATACAATGTACAAACATGTGTCCCATATAAGATACAAACACATACAAACACTGTCATTAGTAGGGTACTGTATGACCATAATTGCCTGTCAAATAGAACAAACATCTGTGAAATGACATAGGCTGACTTACATTTCTCCATGCACCCAGCTCAGATCCAAAATGGCTTCCTTTACAGTGTTTCCTCCTACTGGCAGTTACCTGCTAAATCTCATCAGCCCATTCTCACAGTTTACATCATGTTCAGTGATCCATGAGGAATGTATAGTGGAAGGCAATATGATAATATATTTCACATATCAGTTATAAACTGAAGACAGGCTGGAAGGAMAGAAGAAGAAGTCAATTCGAACAGGGCCAATTGTTCACTGGCTTTCCCAGWGGTCCTGAAACTTGGAAAACAGTCGTCCCCCGAGATGCCGGCGTAAAAAGAAATAGAGTACAAACAACATTGCAGCTCTCAAAGTGAACGAGCCAGCTGTAAAAGACTGATTATGATGGAGCAGTGCAGGCAGACTACAGGGAGACTAAGCTCTTCAGTGATTAGAGAATCWGCAATTGAGAGGAGAGGAGCCATCATGAACATAATTGTATTCACATCAAACACATAACACCTCTCTCCCAGTGCCGGGGTGCAGTAGCCTGAAGCCATAGAGGTGGATTACAGCACATGCCGCTAATAAAAACCTCATTAATGTTGTTATTACTGTATGTGAACTGTGTATTGTGAGACACCTAGATGCACTGCTGACATTGTGTCTATAGATGTAGCTTATTAAAGTGCATTTGTATCTTTGTGTGTATTTCATTCATTGCTTGCTTTTGCCTTTTTGTTCTGGAACTTCTTGTAGAACCGGATAACAAGGTGGATATTTAACGAGACATTGTCACTTCTTCTATCAAAGGCGTCTGCTTTCTGTTGCCACAGGCGGGGAAACAAAGCACGAGAGAGAGAGAGAGAGAGACGAGAGAGAGAGAGAGAGAGAGAGAGAGAGAGAGAGAGAGAAGAGAGAGAGAGAGAGAGAGAGAGAGAGAGAGAGAGAGAGAGAGAGGAGAGAGAGAGAGAGAGAGAGTTAGGATTACAACTTAAAATGGGGGTGATTCCAAAACAGACAAAGCTGTATCTGCCAAAAGTGGCAGGGAGTGGCTGGAATGTCCTAATTTTCCCAGTTTGTCCGCTAGTGGGACAATATGGATGGTCTGGCATATGACCCCCCTAACCCACGCAGGCTCCTCTGTGCTAGTAACACACTGCTCTGCATTGTGCACTGAGCCAGGGCCTAGCCCTGTGCATGCTGTACGATGTGGGTGTCAATTAGGGATCGGGGGCTCTCCTACGTCCAAACTCCCATTGGTAGTGTCCCATTGAGGGTAGCACTTCCTGAAACACACCTCACCGTCCAGTGACCTCATCTACCACTTCAAGATCTGAAGCCTCAACGATGTAGATCCTGTAAAGAAATAATCCTATTGTACCTCAAGGGCCTTGACGTGGGGGATGAGTGTGTAGATGTGGAATAGTGAATTGGTTGAGATTATGAATCCTGTCTTGTTGAAGTGGTAAACTATAATYCCTATCAACACAAAATGTGTCTATTTGTCTCTGTCTATTTTTTCCAATGCGCACTTTATTTCTGTAAATCATCTATGATTGGCATTGCAGTCATTGACAAAATATTCTACAATTCCTCTAGCTATATGGCGCATAGCAGTTTGATTACAAATGATTCGAAGACAGTAAGCCTACCAGTAACTGTCTGTAGAAGGACACATTCGGAATACTCCTTTGTCACACAAAAGGTTTCAACAAAGCAGTTATGTGCTCTCCTACAGTCTTGAAAAAAGGGTTCCAAAAGTGTTCTTCGGCTGTCCACATAGGGTTCTACATGGAACCCAAAAGGGTTTAACCTGGAAACAAAAATGMTTTTTCAAAGGGTTCTCCTATGGGAACAGCTGAAGAACTCTTTTAGGTTCTAGATAGCGTCTTTTTTTCAAAGAGTGTGCAAAAACACACAACTGGAAGTAACTATTGTCTATCATTCATTCTGGCTAGTCTCCCAAACCATTAATTGTACTCAGTTCATTATCAACTTTGAAAAAGCCTAACGACGACTGATACTTTGAACATTTACGGAAACAGTGCCCATGTTGCCCCCTCTTGAACCATTGTTCACTTCTAATAACTGACCTGTCTATACTCTTCTTCTCCCTTGTAAGTAAAACACGGGGGCTGGTTTTCTCACCCWGCGAATGCGTTGCAACGTAGCTTCGCCGGGCTGTTAATCTGTTTGCGCATTTGCGGCGCTAACAATGTGTTGACAACACGCTGACATCACCCAGATGTCAGCCGCATCTGCCTCCTCCGGCCCATGAATATTAATCAGACCAGGCAGCCAGGGCTGCTTCTGTTCCTCGGATTGTTCCCTCTTTCACTTGGCTCTCTATCTCTCTCACTCCTTCAGTTTCTATCCCCCTCTTTATCCGTCTGCTCTAGTCTCTAAGCCGTTCCCTCTTTCACTTGTCTCTCTCTCTCTTTCCTGTCCATTTGTTTATATCCCTTCTGTCTCCCCTATTCTCTAACCCTGTCTTTCTCTTGATGTCTTTCCATGTCTCTATCTATCTCCCACAGTCTCTCTATCTCTCTCACTCCTTCAGTTTCTATCCCCCTCTTTATCCGTCTGCCCTAGTCTCTAAGCCGTTCCCTCTTTCACTTTTCTCTCTCTCTCTRTCCTGTCCATTTGTTTATATCCCTTCTGTCTCCCCTATTCTCTAACCCTGTCTTTCTCTTCATGTCTATCCATGACTCGATTTATCTCCCACAGTCTCGAAGACCCTCTTTCCACGTCTCTATCTGTCTCCCACAGTCTCTAAGACCCTCTGTCCTTGTCTCCTCTTTCTGCATCTCTTTCCATCTACCCTGTCTGCAACTCCCCTCTGATTCACTCAATGTTTATCCCTTTTTCTCCATCTTCCCAGATCTCCCACTTTCTACTGACTTCAAAGCCAAATCCGACCTTACAACCTGTGGTTGCAACTTGAATGTAAAGCCCATTGACATCAATGSATGATTTACACCAAAATCTGAGTTAAAGCATGCAAATCTCAAGTTAGCGTTCGGCCAAGTTTTACTTTACTGTAAACTTTCTATGGGATTTGTGAATTTGTATGGACMTGCTCAGTGGTGGAAAAAGTACCCAATTGTCATACTTGAGTAAAGGTCACGATACCTTAATAAAAAATGACTCAAGTAAAAGTGAAAGTCGCCCAGTAAAATACGACTTGAGTAAAAGTCTATAAGTATTTGGTTTTAAATATACTTAAGTATCAAAAGTAAAAGTATAAATCGTTTCGAATTCTTTATATTAAGCAAACCAGACAGCATCATMTTATTATTATTATTATTATTATTATTTTATTTTACGGACAGCCAGGGCCACACTCCAACACTCAGACATAATTTACAAACGTAGCATGTGTTTAGTGAATCCTCTAGATCAGAGGCAGTAGGGATGACCAGGGATGTTCTCTTGATAAGTATGTGAATTAGGCCATTTTCCTGTCCTGCTATGCATTCAAAATGTAACGAGTACTTTTGGATGTCAGAGAAAATGTATGGAGTAAAAAGTACATTATTTTCTTTAGGAATGTAGTGYGTTAAAAGTAAAAGTTATCAAAATATAAATAGCAAAGTAGAGTAAAAATACCCCAAAAAACWACTTCAGTAGTACTTTCAAGTATTTTTACTTAAGTACTTTACACCACTGGACGTGCACAGCAATGTAGGGAATCTTCTATGTGCCTGGAGCACATCCGTGGCTTCTTAAGTCATTAAATATAGAGCACATTATTGTTCTGAATCATGCACTCACTTTCCATTGATCTTTACTTGAATAAAACTCTCAGCTAATACACAGAGTTGCCAGTTGAAGGGCATTCCTTTCTGCTCTCTGCTAATTGCAATTATATAAGACTGAGGAAGAGGGATACAAGGCTCAAGCAATGGATGTGGGAATGGAACATCCAGAAGATGAGGTAATCCTTGTTTAATGATTGGTTTTAATGGCCGCAGTGCTAATGAATCCACATCAGTTCTATTTCAATTCCAGTACATTCATAAAGTTAAATTAAATGCAGTTGATAAAAAAAAATGATCACAACATTCCTACCTGTAGTCACGAGATGGCCATGCTAGAATGGACAAAAGTGGCAACAGGGCAAATCAATCATTTATTGCGTGGCCAACATAACATCATTCCATCTAGTAAAGTACGACAGGAAAATAGAAGCACAGTTTATCTTGTCTCCCAAWAAGGCTAAATGTAGTGAGGAAAGTGCAACCTAGTCTCCTCCCACCACCGACACACTATTCATTRACAACCTCCCAGGCTTATTCCCTGTGACTGTGGTAGAGTCACTGATATGGAGTTCATGCTCAAGATGAATATTGGTGGCATCACACAGATTAGCCCTAATGTGTCAGGGTTAATTGCCATAATCAAGAGGGGTTAATTAGTCTGTCTGTGTCTACAACCGACCGCGAGTGTTATCACAGCACTGCTGCTGGCTTGGTTGATTGACACAAGCCTTCACCTCTTTTGCAATTAGGCCGACTCGACAGAGGCGATAACGTAGGGTTAAATATTCACTGTGAGCTCACCAGAGAGAGATGATAGGTAAAGTGATAACCCTCTCTCTGAGMTATATGGGTTTGAGGTTGTGACTGAGGGAGGTGACATCGATGGTTAGGTGATAACTTTCCCTTTCATGGCCATCACCGACCCCAAAAACACACACTCAACCACACAGTTGGTTAAAAAAAAAATAATAATAATCTGTGAACAGGTTCATTAATTACCAGTGGTGGAAAAAGTACCCAGTTGTCATACTTGAGTAAAAGTAAAGATACCTTAATAGAAAATGGCTCAAGTAAAAGTGAAAGTCACCCAGTAAAATACTACTTGAGTAAAAGTCTAAAAGCATTTGGATTTAAATATGCTTAAGTATCAAAGTAAAAATACAAATACTTTCAAATTCCTTCTACTAAGCAAACCAGATGGCACCATATTCTTACTTTTCTTTTATTTACAGAAAGCCAGGGCTACACTCCAACACTCAGACATAATTTACAAACGAAGCATATGTGTTTAGTGAGTCTGCCAGATCAGAGGCTGTAGGGATGACCAGGGATGTCGTCTTGATAAGCGTGTGAATTGGACCCTTTTCCTGTCCTGCAAAGCATTCAAAATGTAACGAGTACTTTTGGGTGTCAGGGAAAATGTATGGAGTAAAAAGTACATTATTTTCTTTAGGAATGTGGTGAAGTAAAAGTAAAATTTGTCAAAAATAGAAATAGTAAAGTAAAGTACAGATACCCCAAAAATTACTTAAGTAGTACTATAAATATAAATACTAAAAAGTAAAAAACTTTACACAACTGTTAATTACAAGTGCAGTACACACATTTATTTCACTCATTATTCTCAATGGTTTTGTCTGCATTTGATTGACTAGCAGTCTGTGTGTGTTTTTGAGAAGGGTTCCCATGGTGCAAAGGGTTTCCATGTTGCAAAGGTTTCCCTGGTGCAAAGGGTTTCCCTGGTGCAAAGGGTCTTCCATGGTGCAAAGAGTTTCCATGGTGCAAAGGGTTTCCATGGTGCAAAGGGTTTCCCTGTGGCAAAGGGTTTCCATGGTGCAAAGAGTTTCCATGGTGCAAAGGGTTTCCCTGGTGCAAAGGGTTTCCATGGTGCAAAGGGTTTCCATGTTGCAAAGGGTTTCCCTGGTGCAAAGGGTTTCCCTGGTGCAAAGGGTTTCCATGGTGCAAAGAGTTTCCATGGTGCAAAGGGTTTCCATGGTGAAAAGAGTTTCCCTGGTGCAAAGCGTTTCCATGGTGCAAAGGGTTTCCATGGTGCAAAGGGTTTCCATGGTGCAAAGGGTTTCAATGGTGCAAAGGGTTTCCATGGTGAAAAGAGTTTCCCTGGTGCAAAGGGTTTCCATGGTGCAAAGGGTTTCCCTGGCGCAAAGAGTTTCCCTGGTGCAAAGGGTTTTCCATGGTGCAAAGGGTTTCCATGGTGCAAAGAGTTTCCTGGGTAGGTTTCCAGGTGGGCAAAGAGGTTTCCCTGGTGCAAAGGGTTTCCATGGTGCAAAGGGTTTCCATGGTGCAAAGAGTTTCCCTGGCGCAAAGGGTTTCTATGGTGCAAAGGGTTCCATGGTGCAAAGGGTTTCCATGGTGCAAAGGGTTTCCATGGTGCAAAGAGTTTCCCTGGTGCAAAGGTTTTCCATGGTGCAAAGGGTTTCCATGGTGCAAAGGGTTTCCATGGTGCAAAGGGTTTCCATGGTGCAAAGGGTTTCCATGGTGCAACAGTGATTAGAGGATAATGGCAGGTTTCTCAATGTGTTATCAAATGCACAGCAGCACATCTTGCCTAGCCCCCCTGTGGACAGTTGCTGCTATCACAAACAGCTCCTGTTAAACTGCAAGGCCATTAGAATGCGTGCTCCTAACCTTCTTACCATACACTAAACTAAAACATCACCCACATGTCCATTTTCATTCAAACTATTTATTTATTATTTTGTATTTGTTGTTGAAATTATCTGTTATGAAAAATATGGGAAATTATTTTACACTGCAACTCAATTGCTGTACAGTAGGCTATTTCTTCTGTATATTCTGTTGCGAGCCAGTGAGCATATTTTTTAGACCAGCTTGAGTACTTGTCTGGAAATTATGTTTATTGGACTTTATTTGAATGACATTCATATAGTTTATAGCCATTGCAACACAAACAAAATGTTTTTGAATTGATAAAAAGTGGCTTTAAACATCAAACTAGACTGTAAGAATATAGTACGGCCCACTCATCTACTTTACCTTCTGTCTGTCGGAACATGTTACATCAATAAATTAGGTTGAAGGTACATGTAAAAAAAAAAATAAGTAATCCTGACATGTATGGCAAATGAATAATGGAAACACTGTTTTTTTTTTTTACTTTCCTTTGTCCTTCTTAAACATCTCCCATGTTTGAAGCTGAAGGCACTTCAAATTAAACAACATGTTTTCCGATCCAGCAGTAAGTGACGCAGTTGGTTTCTACTTTGTTATTACATGAAATTACCCGCTTTGTGTCTGCTAGGCCTCTTGGGATTGGTTCACAGAATTGCACAAAAGAGGAACTAAAATGCTCTGGGTGATTTTAATCCCTAGAGGAAGGAGGGGGGGGGGGGAATCAATGACAGACAGTATTTTGACTGGAAGCTACTGTAACTGCAGCTGCCATCTTGACGTAGCTGAAGCCACTATTCACGGGAGAACAAACAGCCTCTCTGATAGGGTGGCTTTGAAATTTGACCAGGGCCCGAACGCTCTTGTTGCAAAGACTGAGATGTGATGTGTGATGACACTGTTGATTCATMAGACTCATTCACTGAAAATATGACTGGTGAGAAAGTGAAGCAAAGCAATCCGATGGACAGAGTACAAATGGTACACAAGAGAGATGTTGTGATACTGCTACAGTCTGCCTTCGGTGYTTTTTTTACCAGGTGAAAATTCACCTGCACTGGAAAGGAAAAACTAAAATACAAAGTTTTTAAAGAGTGATCCATACTCACTTCGGTGAGTATGCTGTTTTTCTAGTCTAAAGTGAGGTCTAACAAATTCTAACATGTTGGAGGGACAGCCTGTAACATGTGTTTAGCCAAAAGGACCACACATCCTCCCTCATGCTAAGGTTGCTCTGTGTCAAGATATTGGACATTTTCATGAAGAAAAAGAAGACACAGAAATCTGGTGCAGCACACAAAACCACCAAGCCAGTCGCTGTGAAGCTCTGTCGTCAGCTAAGGTGACTCTCCCACAATCCAAAACTATGACAAAACATTAGYCACACGAGCTGCACCTTGCTAGAACTCTTCACCCCCTATCTCTCTTCAGGAATATTCATTCTCATACAGGCATAATTTTCAGGCACGTTATTTCGTATTTCAAAAGAAGGAAAATTGTTCACAACACCAACATTTCTGTTTGTTGCTTTGACGAAGGAAGAAATACTGAAAAGTTGGCATTCAAATGAGTGAAAGTGAAACTTTGCAAGCAAGCAGTGTGTGGGAATTTCTTCTTCAGAATCGTGTTCAATATCCCAATGCACCTGCAGGAAACTCTGAGTAGGTACACTATGTGAGTGAGCTCGTTCTTTTTCACTGTGTTCCACATTTAACATACTGTGCCTTTACTACAGTATGTTGAACTGGCAGTCAAACGAGCCCCCCCTCGTCTGTCGAGGCACAGAGCTGTGTTTTGACAGGCATGTAATGAAGTGATGTTTCCTTGCAATGAGCTTCTGCTATGATTGTTGCCATGATGATCGTTACCTTCAGGCTGGGTGCCACTGCTTTTCTTTGAGAGGGAAGGAGGGTGATCTATGTTCCCTTTGTTCAAACCATGATCACTTACAGGTTCCCAATCAACACTCAATTGTCCCCTTAGGGACGGTGCCATCAGTCTAGGTAAGGTGGGCAGTATGCGATATCTATTGTATGTTCATTTGTTTGACATTGCCTCTTTGCCAGACTCTTTTTCCAAGGAGGGTCTAGAACCTAGAGACAAGTGGAAATAAGTTCGAAATTGTTTGCAAACCATTTGTGAGTTTAATTTTTATGTACCTCACTCGTCGTTCAGCTGGTCTTCAACTTTTGTAAGGTGGCGTTACACGATCTGTGATTTGGAAGACTATAAATTATGAGAGACTGTATCACTATTCACTCTGTATCCCGCCAAGCTTTTTTTCATGCTCGCTCCCCAGGTGCAGAGTGTCAGTGTCTGTTTGCGGTGTGCTTCAAGAGTTAGGTCTATACAGTGCCTTGGCTTGGATCAGATGTGCAATGTAACCGCTCATGACCTAAGAGACTTAGCTAAGTGAGGAGCATGAATGAGTTATGGTTCTAGATCTGTACAACGCTGTGTTTCCTGGGTTCACGCAGATGACAAAAACATTATCCCCAATCCATTTTTTCTCTCCAGTCTCCACTGAGACATTGGGGATTTCAAACTGAACCTAGTCTCCTCGTATGAATATGTTTTTTGGCACYGAGTTGTGGAAGAAATGTCCAATTTAAGAAAAAAAGTCTGACTCAGGAGTTCATCATGTTGATGACAGACTGGACAATGAACAGGGCAGGATGTCATGCTAGGTGAACCCTTATTTTGTTTTGATTCGCCTCGCTGGATGGTTTCCTGTTAAAAGCAAATTATGGGTTAACGAGCAACATTTGTGAGAATATTGTTTGGTAGATTCATGTTGGACCTGATGGCTCAGAGACTCTTCTCCTTCTCAAAGAAAGCCTGTCATGAACTATCTCAATAGTTGATATGCAGTTTTAATTAAGCATCATCTACATCATTATTTTATCCCTCCTGTTTTACTAACTGAAGGGATACTCCACTTTACAGATCTCATATTGTAATGTTGGTCCTGATTCAAATGGACTTTGTCAAACAGATTAAAATCATCAACTATGTAAAGTGCTACGGTGCTACTCATTTGTATCTTTAATGTGAAACAAAAGCTCCAAGAAAGTCATTGGACAAACTTATTGAAAGAATTGGAAATATCAGGCTATGTCATGTCCTTATATTAAGCCTCACAGTGAAGTGTTTTACCATTTTCTTTTCAGGACAACCAGGGCCAGGAGTAGAACACAATTTGGTATAAACAGTTGCATTCATGAGTTGTATTAACAAGTGTCAATAAAAAAAAACAAGGTCCACCAAAGCAAAAACTTGATAAAAAGTGGGYAATTAATAACCAACTAGTCAGTGACAACCAGGGGCACAACTTTCACTGGGGACATGTCCCCACCACATTCTGAAATTTTATGATTGGAATGTGATACAAAACAGGGCAACAGTGTGCTTGAGGACCATGCGGACACCTCCGAGCGGTCAGGTAGGCTGTTTGGAGTGTTTATTTGTCTGAAAAAATWATAATAATACAGTGTATTTGGAAAGTATTCAGACCCCTTGACTTTTTCCACATTTTTGATATGTTACAGCCTTATTCTAAAATAGAATAAAGAAATAAAAATACTCATCAATCTACACACAATGCCCCATAATGACAATACGAAAACAGATTTTTAGGAATTTTAGCAAATGTATAAATAATAAAAAATACAAAAATACCTTATTTACATACAGTTGYAGTCAGAAGTTTACATACACSTTATCCAAATACATTTAAACTCAGTTGTTCACAATTCCTGACATTTAATCCAAGTGAAAATGCGCTGTCTTAGGTCAGTTAGGAGCACCAATTTATTTTAAGAATGTGAAATGTCAGAACAATAGTAGAGAGAATGATTTATTTCAGCTTTTATTTCTTTCGTCACATTACAAGAGGGGCATACGTTTACATACACTCAATTAGTATTTGGTAGCATTCTCTTTAAATTGTTTAACTTGGGTCAAACGTTTCGGGTAGCCTTCCACAAGCTTCCCACAATAAGTTGGGTGAATTTTGGCCCATTCCTCCTGACAGAGCTGGAGTAACGAAGTCAGGTTTATAGGCCTCCTTGCTCGTACATGCTTTTTCAGTTCTGCCCACAAATGTTCTATGGGATTGAGGTCAGGGCTTTGTGATGGACACTCCAATACCTTGACTTTGTTGTCCTTAAGCCATTTTGCCACAACTTTGGAAGTATGCTTGGGGTCATTGTCCATTTGGAAGACCCATTTACGACCAAGCTTTAACTTCATGACTGATGTCTTGAGATGTTGCTTCAATATATCCATATAATTTCCCTTCCTCATGATGCCATCTATTTTGTGAAGTGCACCAGTCCCTCCTGCAGCAAAGCACCAAAACAACAACATGACGCTGCAACCCCCGTGCTTCACGGATGGGATGGTGTTCTTTGGCTTGCAAGCCTCCCCCTTTCTCCTCCAAACATAACGATGGTCATTATGTCCAAACAGTTCTATTTTTGTTTCATCAGACCAGAGGACATTTCTCCAAAAAGTACGATCTTTGTCCCCATGTGCAGTTGCAAACCGTAGTCTGGCATTTTTATGGCAGTTTTGGAGCAGTGTCTTCTTCCTTGCTGAGCGGCCTTTCAGGTTACGTCGATATAGGACTTGTTTTACAGTGGATATAGATACTTTTGTACCTGTTTCCTCCAGCATCTTCACAAGGTCCTTTGCTGTTGTTCTGGGATTGATTTGCACTTTTCGCACCAAAGTACGTTCATCTCTAGGAGACAGAACGCATCTCCTTCCTGAGCGGTATGACGGCTGCATGGTCCCATGGTGTTTATACTTGTGTACTATTGTTTGTACAGATGAACGTGGTACCTTCAGGCATTTGGAAATTGCTCCCAAGGATGAACCAGACTTGTGGAGGTCTACAAAAAAAATTCTCTGAGGTCTTGGCTGATTTCTTTTGGTTGTCCCATGATGTCAAGCAAAGAGGCACTGCGTTTGAAGGTAGGCCTTGAAATACATCCACAAGTACAGCTCCAATTGACTTAAATTATGTAAATTAGCCTATCAGAAGRTTCTAAAGCCATGACATCATTTTCTGGAATTTTACAAGCTGTTTAAAGGCACAGTCAGCTTAGTGTATGTAAACTTCTGACCCACTGGAATTGTGATACAGTGAATTATAWGTTAAATAATCTGTCTMTAAACAATTGTTGGAAAAATGACTTGTGTCATGCACAAAGTAGATGTCCTAATCGACTTGCCAAAACTATAGTTTGTTAACAAGAAATGCATGGAGTGGTTGAAAAACAAGTTTTAATGACTCCAACCTAAGTGTATGTAAATTTCTGACTTCAACTGTAAGTATTCAGACCCTTTGCTATGAGTCTCGAAATTGAGCTCTGTTTCCATTGATCAAGTTACCACAGGTGGACAACTTGATTGGTGTCCACCTGTGGTAAATTCAATTGATTTGGCATGAAATTGTCCATAGAGCTCCAAGACAGGATTGTGTCGAGGCATAGATCTGGGGAAGGGTACCAAAACATTTCTGCAGCATTGAAGGTCACCAAGAACACAGTGGCCTCCATCATTCTTAAATGGAAGAAGTTTGGAACCACCAACACTTTTTCTAGAGCTGGCCGCCTGGTTTGTTTTGTTATGGTCAGGGCGTGAGTTGGGTGGGTTATCTATGTTTTGTGTTTCTATGTTGTGTTTTTCGTTTGGCCTGGTATGGTTCTCAATCAGAGGCAGGTGTTAGTCATTGTCTCTGATTGGGAACCATATTTAGGTAGCCTGTTTTCTGTTGTGTTTTGTGGGTGGTTGTCTTCCGTGTCTGTGTGTTCCACACGGAACTGTTTCGGTTTTCGTTCGTTCAATTTATTGTTTTGTATTTCAGTGTTCAGTTTGTTCTATTAAAGTTTCATCATGAACACTTACCACGCTGCGCTTTGGTCCTCCTCTCTTTCTCCAGACGAAGATCGTTACACTCAGGGGAGTAGAGCCTTGGTCAGGGAGGTGACTCTGGTCACTCTGTTCCTCTGTGGAGATGGGTGAACCTTACCAAAGGACAACCATCTTTGCAGTACTCCACRAATCAGGCCTTTATGGTAGAGTGGCCAGACGGAAGCCACTCCTCAGTAAAAGGCACATGACTGCACGCTTGGAGTTTGCCAAAAGGRACCTACTGTACACACTCTCAGACCATGAGAAACAAGATTCTCTGGTCTGATGAAACCAAGATTGAACTCTTTGGACTAATTTCCAAGCGTCACGTCTGGAGAAAACCTAGCACATCCCTACYGTGAAGCATGGTGCTGGCAGCATCATGCTGTTGGGATGTTTTTCAGCGGCAGGGACTGGGAGACTAGTCAGGATCGAGGCAAAGATAAACGGAGCAAAGTACAGAGAGATCCTTGATGAAAACCTGCTCCAGAGTGCTCAGGACCTCAGACTGGGGCGAAGGTTCACCTTCCAACAGGACAATGACCCTAAGCACACAGCCAAGACAATGCAGGAGTGGCTTCAGGACATGTCTCTGAATGTCCTTGAGTGGCCCAGCCAGAGCCCGGACTTGAACGCGATCGAACATCTCTGGAGAGACCTGAAAATAGCTGTGCAGCAATGCTCCCCATCCAATCTGACAGAGCTTGAGGGGATCTGCAGAGATGAATGGGAGAAACTCCCCAAATACAGGTGTGCCAAGCTTGCAGCATCATACCCAAGAAGACTCGAGGCTGTAATCGCTGCCAAAGATCTGAATACCTAAATGTATTTCAGGGGGGGTTATATACATTTGCAAAACAATCTATAAATCTGTTTTTGCTTTGTCATTATTGGGTATTGTGTGTAGATTYATGAGGGAAAAAACAATTTAATCAATTTCAGAATAAGACTAACGTAACAAAATGTGGAAAAAGTAATGTGGTCTGAATACTTTCCAAATGCACTGTATATATTAACAATTATGTCTCCCTCACTTCTAAAACCAAGTTGCGCCCCTGGTGACAACTGTGTGGAGTTTGTAGTTTGTGACAGCAACTATATGACTTTATTACAGTATTATAGACACTATGTACTTGGATTTCGTACGATCTTCTATGTAGAAGAACCCATCACCTCCTAACGACTCTTGTGTAGCTTGTGTGTGTCATAGAGCAAAACATGTGCATGGTCATGAGAGTCTCAGCTTTTCATAGCTTAAAAAGTTTGTAGCTCAAACCATTCAGACTCTACAGGTGTTTGGGTTGGCTGGGGGCAGTATATCCAAAGRATGAAGAACGTGTTCTTACTACTACAAATGCAAATTACTGCATCAATGTCATCTTATAGGAAAGTAACAACCTGTGAAATCCTCTCGWAGCTATTGCCCTAATGTATCCGTAATGATTGGCCAAAGGTTGTTTAGCATGAGAGATCAGTCGGGCAAAGTGCAATGGGACCTATGCTATTACAGAAGCTGTGTTTTGAGAAATGCAGAGAGATAAGACAGTGGAACATTATGTCGAACATCCAGAGATCCTCAGTGGTTGTGAGGTGCCATCAACCGATACAAAAACAGTGAAATACTTAAGCCCGTGTTTACATTTTAAGTTGACTGAACTCATTTTGGAAACTGAACTGAACTCATTGGTCAAAAGGACACCGCCAAAAACATAGTCACAATCAAAGCAACAACAAAAAAAGACAGGCAGACAACTTTCTTCAGAGCACAGAAAACGAATTGTGATCGAACAGAAAGTGGGCTGTCTACAAAAAAAAGAAAGTGGGCTGTCTACAAATATTTCTAAAAAGTCATTATAACCGTGGGTACTTCCAAGAGGTGGCAGGTAGCCTAGTGGTTAGAGAGTTAGGRCAGTAACCYAAAGGTTGCTGGATCGAATCCCCGAGCTGACAAGGTAAAAATCTGTCGATCTACCCCTGAACAAGGCAGTTAACCCACTGTTCCCCAGTAGGCCGTCATTGTAAAGAAGAATTTGTTCTTAGCTGAATTTCTTAGTAAAAAAAAAAACTCACTCCACTTTCTAGCAGTCTGCCATGTTGAGGTTCAGTGCCTGACAAGGAGAGAATGTAATTCCAGGCTGCTATTCCATCCACCCATAAGGTGGGCTAGTGACTAACTGTGTCAACAACCCTTTTACAAAAGAAGGAAATATTATTCAGCTCACACACACACATTCATAGTGGCATCATGCCCATAAGGGACACAAAGGCACGTGCCTTTGTTTTTCAGATGTTAAATTAATTGCTAAACTTAATTCTTTATCCCACGTTTTATAATAATTATTTATAAAAAGATCTGTCAGTGGTATCTTGGGTAGGGGGAACACTGACTGGATGGGAACATTGATTGAAAGAGTACCCTCCTCACCTATTCTCCCTAGTAAGTGGTTCCTTCCAAGGTGCACCACAGAGCAAAAAGATGCCTGGGCAGGATGTTAGATACTCTAGTGTGTTCAGTATCATCAGTGAATGAGGCGAAAGAGGCTACAGTGACACACACAGTTTGATTTACTTTAGCTGCTGGTGATGAGCAGGGGGTATGTTTATACACTGCTCAAAAAATAAAGGGAACACTTAAACAACACAATGTAACTCCAAGTCAATCACACTTCTGTGAAATCAAACTGTCCACTTAGGAAGCAACACTGATTGACAATACATTTCACATGCTGTTGTGCAAATGGAATAGACAAAAGGTGGAAATTATAGGCAATTAGCAAGACACCCCCAATAAAGGAGTGGTTCTGCAGGTGGTGACCACAGACCACTTCTCAGTTCCTATGCTTCCTGGCTGATGTTTTGGTCACTTTTGAATGCTGGCGGTGCTTTCACTCTAATGGTAGCCTGAGACGGAGTCTACAACCCACACAAGTGGCTCAGGTAGTGCAGCTCATCCAGGATGGCACATCAATGCGAGCTGTGGKAAGAAGGTTTGCTGTGTCTGTCAGCGTAGTGTCCAGAGCATGGAGGCGCTACCAGGAGACAGGCCAGTACATCAGGAGACGTGGAGGAGGCCGTAGGAGGGCAACAACCCAGCAGCAGGACCGCTACGTCCGCCTTAGTGCAAGGAGGAGCAGGAGGAGCACTGCCAGCACTGCCCGTTCCCCAGACCTGAATCCAATTGAGCACATCTGGGACATCATGTCTCGCTCCATCCACCAACGCCACGTTGCACCACAGACTTCTCTTATACACATCTAGATGTGTATAAGAGACAGCACCAAAGACTGTCCATGAGTTGGCGGATGCTTTAGTCCAGGTCTGGGAGGAGATCCCTCAGGAGACCATCCGCCACCTCATCAGGAGCATGCCCAGGCGTTGTAGGGAGGTCATACAGGCACGTGGAGGCCACACACACTACTGAGCCTCATTTTGACTTGTTTTAAGGACATTACATCAAAGTTGGATCAGCCTGTAGTGTGGTTTTCCACTTTAATTTTGAGTGTGACTCCAAATCCAGACCTCCATGGGTTGATAAATTTGATTTCCATTGATAATTTTTGTGTGATTTTGTTGTCAGCACATTCAACTATGTAAAGAAAAAAGTATTTAATAAGAATATTTCATTCATTCAGATCTAGGATGTGTTATTTTAGTGTTCCCTTTATTTTTTTGAGCAGTGTATATTAATTTGATCAAGCTATGTAGCCTATTSATTCCTTTCTTGATTAAAAAATAAAACAAAACGTTTTGTTGTTTCTCTGTAATATTAGCTACCTAGCAATTTGATGAAGTTTGCTTTAGCTACTAGATTTTGTAGGTTCCCAATCTCCCAACCTCATAACTAGCTATCAAGCCATTTCAGGCTATCAATCAAGTTAGATTACCCCTCCCAATCTTCACATACTTTGTGCCCCTTCAAAAATGATGGGTGCATCACGCCCCTGCACATACATACACATATGGTGAAGTAGGCCAAGTGCTGCAGAAAAGCATACACTTACACTTTTAGATATGACTAGGGTTGCAAAGCTACCGATAATTTACCAAAGTTACCAGAATCTTCTGTAATTTTAGTAATTAACAGGGACTCTATGACAATCGATGGTAACTTTGGTCATTTATAATTGAATAACTTAAAAAACATGTATTTATATATAGTATTCATTTTTTATATATATATATGTGTCAATAATGTCCATTAGTTTCTATATGGTTCAAGAGAAAATAGCCTAATTAATGAAAAAAGCATCTAATCAACATTGGCAATTAACCCCGCAACTCTTCGAACTATTGACTTTTTCACAACTGCCATCAGTGTAGGGGCAAACACATTTACAACAAAGACGTATTGACATAGTAAAATAAATAAAAGTAAGTAAAAAAATATGAAGGATGTTTCATGCTGATAACCTCATATTAAACACCAATGGTATACACTAAGTCAATGGTTTATATTTAGGATAATTGGTTCTAGCTTTGTCATTCTATATTATATTAAATCAAATCCTATTATTTGATTATTTTATATATTTTAGTTGTGATAAAGTCACACAGAGAGCTGAAGATAATTACAAACACCTGTGATTATCTGAAGTACCGCAAAAGGCCACTAGATCTGATCAAATTTCCCCAAAAAATTCTAAATTACCAAGATTCTGGTAGTTTACTGGTAAACTTAGAACGTTTCCAGTAATATAAACCCCCCCCCCCCCCCCATCACCAGATCTGCTGCGAATCACGTGTGTGTGGGTGGAATTTGACTGCCTAAGAATAGAAAAAAGCCAATGTCATTTAAACACATCTTAATACATAAAGAAAAGTGTGCACACACACTAATTCACCACATGAAAACTGGAAATTGTCAATACCTGTAAAGCAGAAGGCGCAAAAAGGGTCCAAATGCGATTCATTCCTTTCGCTCTCAACTCAAACATCCCACCTGTTTGAAGGAGCCCCAAAACGCATGAGACACATCGGGCTGAGAGAAAGCGGGAAAGAAGAGAACTAGGTGATTCGTATCAATTAATACCAATAAAGACCTTAAGTGACACACAGAGAGGCATTAGGCCCGACAAAGCGCGGGCATGCTTTGTTCCTGCGAAGCGCAGCTGCCGGTGCGCAGGCCAAGGACTGCCGGGTAGCCGTCGTTTCTGCTCCAGCGGCGCGCTGGGCTGGGATGGGCGGCTGCGTGTAATGGCGCGCACGGGCCGGGCCAGCTTCCCCGTGCGAGTGCAGTATAATGGGCGACAGCATGGCCCTGCTTCCGTATTCATTAGGCATCTGGGCCAGCAGATGTGAAGTGCCGCCTCAAGACGAATAAAAAAATGACTTCCCATCTGGACTCCCTAAACTGGAAAAGAAGAGAGTTCTCTTCTTTTTCACTTTCTCTTCCTATTAATCTCTCTCTCTCTCTCTCTCTCTCTCTCTCTCTCTCTCTCTCTCTCTTAATGGTTAGGTTCTTTAAATTAGCTAAAATAGGAAACCTTGTCAAAGTGCTGTATGCTATCTTGTATCAGCCACTGATGAAGTGATTGAGGTGGTGATTATGAAAGATAAAGGGTTTGTTTTATCTCTATACTATATTCAAGTAGCTTTAGAGACCATCTTAGTTATGGTTCCCAGCTTCAACTCAGGTCACAGCACATCATTTGATTGATCATTTCAATTGACCAAGTTGACTGTCTATGATGCAAGACCATTTAGAGGGCAATTGTTTCTGAATTACTTTTTATTCTGCCTCCTTGAAGCTTGAATAAAACAAATCTCAAACCAAACACCTCTGATCAACATACTATATATGGATAGGTGAGTCAAATCCTCTGAGTATGTCAGTCATCTCTTTTGAATAAAGATTTGGTTACTATAATATCCCACACAAATTCCAAAGCACAGAGTAGGCTAAGCCTAAAGACCCAGCCAAGGTTTTACAATTCCTGTGAACTTGACCTATTCTGATATGAAAACGATCATGTTACCGGTTCTCCCTCCTCTTTGCTCTAGCACATTTAAGGCTTCAATTAAAAGGCTCATTTCCCCTCATCTGCTTCTTTGCTGATTTTATCTGCTGAGTCCAAATTACCAGGCTAGCGTACAGACACCAGGTTGTCCTCTGATCCCTGGCTCCCTCCTGAGATACTGTGACGGTCAACAGGCAAAAAGCTGCAGTATCCTCCTCCCCTGTTCTTCACTGCCCTCCACCTCACTGCCTCCCACCCCAATGTAAAGGCCCATTACCTGAAGTCCATTAAAACCATGGTTGCGGTCCACTACCACTTCTATAACTTCCTTTTCCCATCTCCTTACCTCCTAGACCACTCYTTTGAAAGTACATGACAGGTGGGAGTGATGTGGTCTCAACCTATCCACAGGCATTTAACAGTATGTAGTCTACATCGCAAAATGACTTATTGAGCAAGTTTGTACAAACTGTGAGATTTCAGTTGACAAAGTAATTGCTGTCTTTTTCCTCTGTTCTAATGAGGGCACTGCTGCTAGTCAATAAAGCTGTCCATTTACAGTTGACAATGGAGCCCTGCAACAATTGACGAGAGGAAATGTTGTATTACTGTCACTGCTCATGTTCTTTCACCGCAAACGCCACCAAATATACTCTATATCCCCAGAGATACAATTAGCAATCGAAGGCCTCGGTAAAAGAAAGACCAGAAAATAGGAGAAAAACAAACAAAAATAATGTCGATATCACATTCAATAATAAAAGGCAGGTTTATAATGGGGAGTGATTATTGTTCAAGTTTGAGGAGCACCGGCCAAGTGTTTGTGTCTAAGAAATATGGACCCTGAAGGCAATTTGTTTCACTCAGCCAGATTTTGTTGCCTCTCTGGGTGGTAGGCGTCTTTAGCTCAGCGCTTTGTGCCCGTATCATCCGCTTTAGATGTAGRGTAATGAGCACTCCACTGTGGCCAGGCCTTCAAGACATGGCGAAACTAAGGTAGGCAAAGACATCATGATTACCCGCAACTCGGAGATGAGGCCTGCCAAAGCATGTCACTAATGGTTTGTGAAAGCTGGTTCAGCGGACAGCCCTCGTTCGATCGGGCGAGTTCATAGCATCACATACACTCGTGATGATGGACTGTGATTGTATTGCCAGAGTTAACCTGTGTAGATTCTGCAGAGTCTGACGGAACCATGGGAAGTTAAACGACAGTAAAATATTATGRAAATGGTTTTATGGTATTGGCAAATTCATGCGGTACGATCATTAAGTGAAAGTCAACATAATGTGGATTATGTACCGTACATCTTTTTCCTCAACATCAATCAGTAACATATTGTTTACCTCGTTTAAACAGGACCAGCTCTTAACAATGGTGTTTTATTTGAGGAGGAGGACAGAAATGAATCCCTCCACTTCCTTTTACTGTAACACTAGAGTGGCCGCGTTGTATATCACTGATTATTAGGGCAGATAGCCCACCTGATGCCTGTAGCTGTTCAAGCTTAATAGGGCTTCAGGCCAAGCACCAGGCAAGATGACAGTGATTTGAACAAGATAACCCCAAGTCCTTATGAGCAACAGGAAACTTTGTGAGGGAAACCGAGGGAAGAAAAAAAAGATTTATCTGGACATTTTCGACCACTCTTGATAGAGACAGGCACCATTCTGGGCAAATGAGATCTGTCACATATTTTACGCGGCCGCGCTCTCATTAAAGACGGAAGGCGCTCGCCGCYGTAATTGTTTTAATTTATTTGTTTATGGCGAAGACAGAGGGGACGGGCACATGGCACTTGCTTTTTTTATTGGGAACATATGGAACACATTTATCACCATTTGCAGCGATCGGCCTAAATGATTTTATTAACTAATTTGTAACTTTACACTTTTTTAATCAAACACATGCTGCGCACCGCAATGTTCTGTTAATGCTCCTGGGCTTTGTAAAGGGAGCAGCCGCAGCCAAAGGGAAATAATAAAAAGAGGAAAGCAAAAAAAAATCTGACGAAATGAAAATGCAGAGCGGGGTTTTGGGGTTGGTGGGGAGGGAGGGAGAGAGAGGGAGAGAGAGGGAGAGGGCACGTCGCCCCCGAGGCATTACCGTTAGCATCAGCGGTTTTAATGTATGGCAGTGATGATGAAGATTATTATGGGGCTGCGCTACAGGGCTAGCACTGGGCCCGAAGGTATTTAGGATGCCATAGAGCACAGTTGTTTACCTGAGCTAAGTGAAGCGGCAAAGGCTTTTCTGCTGTAGCGAACACGCTTTTGTTCTCTCCCTAGGACCGCTGCTTTGGCCCCTGCCTCATTGCTTGGATAATATGTGGTCTTCAGGGACTCTTGGCTACTGTGGTAACTTATGTTGGGAGTTGAAGTAATGMTATTTGGGCCAATACACCCATGGCACAGGCAATACTAATAGTTTTAAGTCTTGGAGTGAAATGAACAGGGCCCTAGAGGTTGGAATCAGGAGCGCCAGTTAAAATAAAATAACCATACATAATGTAGCCTTTTATTGATTGTGTACAGTAATAATGTAGTAATTGAAATGGTTCAGCTGCAAGTGTAATAAAGTTAATTGGCAAAGCTCCTAACTGTATGCATGATTACAGTCATGTTAGCAAGTTTGTACTGTAGAACAATTCCTCCAATGTGCAACATCATGTTATATCCTATCGAAACTACTTAATAGCCTACAGCAGTGTACTGTAATGTTATGATTTGGGGACATGGTACTCATAGTTCAGCCCAATCAGTAGAGCTTCATACAGTGCATTGCTTAACCCTCACAAATGAGATAGAATGTGACTGCATGAAATAGACCAGCAGGCCTATCTTTCAACAGCTACATAAGGAATGAGTCGCTCACCAGAACCACACTATACATTTAAAAGCCTGTCTGTCCACAGAGCAGCACGTTTGCTGTTCTTAGATGTGTTACATTAGTCATTATTCAGAAGTAAAAAATGCATCAAACATCAAGTATCGGACAATGACTCTTGATTGACTGTTGGAGAGGAATATGAGGAATGACAGAGATGTTAGAGGCAGCAGTGGACTGGACAGTAGAAGTATCAGCCCCCAGGCCCAGCCATTCCAGAAATATTATCTGGTCTCTTGGTGCACAACTTTCATATCGGCTGTTAAAAACAAATATTTGTTCCCCTCACCATTGAATCCAGATACCCTTTGAAAGCACCCTTCAAAGATGCCCTTTGAAAACAAGGAAAGATCAGCCTGAAAGACTGTCATAAACCTCCACCAGTGATGCACTGCTAGTGTGACATGCCAACAGGTCCATTATCACAGAGGCAAAGCCAAGGCCTCCCATTGGGCCTCCCCATCCCAACCCCCTCATTCTCTCTCTCCTTCCCTCCTGATCTCTCAGTGTTTACAATAGTAATAACAAAGGGGTGTACATGCAGARAGGGGCACGAGGGTAAAGTCATTCCCAATGATGTCAGCTGTCAAGTCCATGGAAGCTTGACCAGGGGTGATGCCGCACACTCAGCTTCACTTTGTTTCACAATTAACGTCCCGGCTTGGCAGGACAGGGCGAGGGGGCGAGATGGTTGTTGTTGCTACGAAGGGGTAATTGAGCCCCATTTGTAGATCGACAGCTGGACAGAATTCACTGGTGCAATTTGGACACGAGTCGAACAGGGGAAGATGCTACATCTTCTAATTAAAATTTGATCTCTGGTCCCGCGGAGGTTTCTTCTCCGGCC
This sequence comes from Salvelinus sp. IW2-2015, assembly GCF_002910315.2. Classification (NCBI taxonomy): domain Eukaryota; kingdom Metazoa; phylum Chordata; class Actinopteri; order Salmoniformes; family Salmonidae; genus Salvelinus; species Salvelinus sp. IW2-2015. The sequence goes on from NC_036846.1 coordinate 7,880,998, forward strand.
CTGGTTTGATGTCCCCCTCTTTAGGGTCTTAAAGGGATACTTCGGGATTTTGGCAATGAGGCCCTTTATCTACTTCCCCAGAGTCAGATGAACTTGTGGATACCATTTTTATTTTTGTTTCTGTGTCCAGTAGGAAGGAAGTTAGAGGTAGTTTTGCGAGCTAATGCTAACTAGTGTTAGCGCAATGACTGTCTATGGAAGTCTATGGGCATCTACTAACGTGTCACCCTGCTTACTTGGACATCTCTGCGGTGGTATTGGTTATTTACACTGGCAGCTGGCACCCCATTTTACGAGTTGTTGTGTGGGATTTCAATGCACTTGTTTGTGTCCAGATGCTCGTYGCTGGGTAGCGTTGAGACACTGAGAYACTGTCAGCCGTTTTGGTTTATTGGAGAGATCCTCCAAACAGGCTGCGACACAGCAAAGGAGTTAACACAAAAGGTGATTGGAATGGCTGTGGAAGTGCAAAATCACAGCAACAGCCTGTTTGTGTGTATTATTTAGAATGGGCAGATGACAGAAAGGGCTGAATTACATGCTTGGTTTTGCCATTTAGAGCCTTGAGAAAACTGCTTGTCACAGTCTGTCCATTTACAGCACAGTGACTACAGATATGATTCACAGGACATAAATCCACAGATGGGGTGCTCAAAGGAAAGACCTTACTTATACAGTACCAGTCAAAGGTTTGGGCATACCTACTCATTCAAGGGTTTTCTTTATTTTTTACTATTTTCTACATTGTAGAATAATAGTGAAGACATCAAAACTATGAAATAACACATATGGAATCATGTAGTAACCAAAAAAGTGTCAAACAAATTAAAATATATGATATATATTGCCTTTATGACAGTTTTGCACACTCTTGGCATTCTCTCAACCAGCTTCATGAGGTAGTAACCTGGAATGCTTTTCCAACAGTCTTGAAGGAGGGTGGCTACTTTGAAGAATCTCAGATATATAATATATTTAGATTTGTTAAACACTTTTTTGGTTACTGCATGATTGCATATGTGTAATTTCATAGTTTAGATGTCTTCACTATTATTCTACAATGTAGAAAATAGTAAAAAATAAAGAAAAACCCTGGAATGAGTAGGTGTGTTCAAACTTTGGACTGGTACTGTATGTCACTACATTTAGAAGTATCAATATATCATCACTTCACCTCACATCAGAGAAGCAAGTACTGTACACTCTTAGAAAGAAAGGTGCTATCTAGAACCTTAAAGGGTTCTTCTGCTGTCCTTATAGGATAACCCTTTGAAAGACCCTTATTGGTTTCAGGTAGAACACTTTTGGTTCCAGGTAAACCCCGTTTTGGGTTCCATGTAGAACCCTTTCCATAGATGGCTCTACATGGAATCCCAAAAAGTTCTACCTGTAACCAAAAAGGGTTCTACCTGGAAACAAAAAGGGTTCTCCTATGGGGACAGCCGAAGAACCCTTTTGGAACCCTTTTTCTACGAGTGTAGATCCAGCAGCTCCTACAGAGCGAGGGCTCTATGGCAGGTCTCTATAGGATATGGTGACTGACAAACAAAGCAAAGTTGGCGAGCACTAATACATTAGGGATGCTGACCCCTGCAGTGTACTGCACCGAAGGAATACTTCACCYGAGGAGTGCTGCACCTAAATGAGTACTACACCAAAGGAGTACTGCACCGAAGAAGTATTGCATCGAAGGAGTACCGCACCAACGGAGTACTGCACCAAAGGAGTACTGCAGCGAAGAAGGCTTCATACTGTTTGTTGTAATGCTTTTTAAAACCATGACTTTGTACTATATCAGTCTCTATTACGTTTTTCTGGGTKAGAAATATGGCTATTGTAATGACATTCTACAGCAATATCGCCATGTAATTTTACTACCATGAACTACTACAACAACATATAACCTACACTACTACTACTACTATTAGAATAACAATAATAATAATAATAATTATTATTATTATTATTATACCACATAATAATGTTAGGAACATGGTGTCTGTGTCTCCTACTCTCCCCCGTGACACCAGGACACACTGTACTGACAAGAGGGCCCATGTGTTAATTAAAGTCCCATCTGTATGGCCACTGATGTCTTCGCACCCCGGGACACTGGGGACGGCGAGGTGCACAGAACAACAGCCTCTTCTCTCTCAACTTCTTCTCTGCTCAGAGTCCTCAGAGTATTCCACGGTTAAAGATAGCAGGCCTGCAGCAAAAAAGAAGGGAAAGTTATTTATTATTGGAAGAAGTTGATTACACAGGCTTGTTTTCAGAAGACATACATTCATCTGACAAATGGTCTGCAGTGGACATTATATTTCTGTATTTATCCGATGCTTGGTGGTCTGATATTATATTCTGACCTGTTCCAAAAGATAAACAGCAGAATTCGGGTTCTTGCATGTGCTATACAATGGAACACAGTGAAGCCTTTGTTAAAAACATACAGGAAAGGGACATTACTGAACATCACAATGCTGGGTTCTGGAAGGAAAGTCTAATTATCCATATTACACAGACTATTTTGAGAAGTGAATATTTCCATAATCTGCCAAAAATCTGAGCCAAAGTAATTGATGTTTCTTCATAATGGATTACTGTTATTTGGAAGAAGGTTGTGCTCTGTTGTAAACCATTCTCACATATTTTTGGACAAGGGCCGTTACAAGCAAGACAGCCTCCTATTGTACTGGAAGATCTATGGCTCCAGGCATGAGAACCCATTTGGTTGAGGTTGATTGTGCAATCTCATATTTTGATTTGGAATGGKGTTGGGTAAGTGCCAAGTTAAACTCAAATGGTGGGATTTAGTTAAAACCATCATATATTCATGCTGCCCATGTAAATCACAAGGAATGTTCCATACTAATCCATACCGCTCACAGCTGTAGGCAAATTATTCAAGGAATACATCATGGTGTTCACCGGACGTCCTCCAATTTAAAAACACTCCATTTGCCTCAGGTAGTCTGCGCTCACACAGGAGAGAGGTGTGGGGAGACGTGCCTAGAACAGACTCCGAGATCAATGCAACAATGGTTGAGCAGGTTTCTGCTGGGTCACAAAGTTTCTGCAGAACTCGCCAACACTTTTCAAACAATACAATGGCGAGAAATGATGAACTGACCGGCGTTGGGAAAGATGGTTCACATCTTCTGTGGTTCTTCAACCATCTGTTTCCTATTCATTTCTCTCATACCGCCTTCTCTTTAAATGGCTGTATTAATCGTTTTTCATATGGTTTGAATTTGAAAACCTACAAAATGACTTAGTGGTTGCCATYGCGGCGCTCTCTCCAGGGGGGGTCAGGGGTTGAAACACATGTCAGGTTTGTGTCGGCCCAGATGGAGGGCTGAAATACTTCCTCCACTTCCTCTCACTCTCCCAGGAGTTCTGTCCCACTCCCACACTAGAGAAACAGAAGGGATAGGCCCACATGGGAAATACCATTACAAATCTTTACATTAGGGAGTGCTGTGTGTGTGTGTGTCTGCATGTGTCTGTGCGTGTGTGTGTGTGTCTGCGTGTGTGTGTGTATCTGTGTGTGTGTGCGCGCGCGCATGTGTGTGAGTACAATATTTGTGTCAAAGTAAATTTACAACTGTGCAAAAAGTAAGCAGAGTTGGCATATGAAACTTATACTCTCCCTCCTTTTTTTGAGAACTTCCCAACTTCCCAGTAATAAGCTCTTTAGCAGAACCTCAATGTTCTGCTCCACTCTTCCAAGAGAAAATGCTTGAACACGCTGATAGATGGTGACATGGTAATCAGCAAATGATTCCATTATGAATGTGTCTCATATATCACATATGGAAAGGCTACAGGCTGGATGCCATGTCTGTGATGGCTCACCATTTGAGAGGTACATGTAAGCAGGCCACTCTATAGACAAAACTTTGCACAGGTTGTTGTACTAATTTAGATGTTTATCATCCTCAATGGGGAGCATGTTAAGTTAAGCAAGCAGATTACTTTAKTATTTAATATATCTCCTGGGATTTCCATGGGGTAATCGCTGCCTCACAATCATTTGTTTTGCCACACTGATGCATCGTTTATATCTCACATCCATCCATAAATGTATATTTGCAATATTGAGGCTGGAATGGCGGAAAATTGTAGTAGGCATACATTACAACCATATTTTATTTGATCAGCATTGGTGGTACTTACAGTATAATGTATAAAGTGCTTATAAAAAATGTGATAATAATTCATTTACAATGAAACAACTTAAACTGCCAGACAGAGAACTCGTCATAGATGACTGTGTGCTTAGTTTGACTTGTTTTGAAAGGGAGCAGACTGTTTAAGTTTCATCCCAGTAAATACTAATAATGTATTTCATTTCATATTTTTTCAATTATATATATWTTTTTTTACATCAAGCCACCGCCAGGGGAAACGGTAAACTACCGTAAATCAAAACAACCTAAAAAATGAAAAGCCAATTCAATAAATCCTATCCATACTTGATCTGAAGTTGAGGAAGAGGCTTCAGTGGGCATCCCTAGTGGATCTCTGGCTCTTATTCATTAACTGAGTATTCAGCCTTTGAGTGAAAGATGTGGATGATTTTATTTATTTTGTATTTAACCTTTATTTAACCAGGAAAAGACCCTTGAAGTTAYAACCAATTTTTTAAGGGGGACCTGATAAGACGTCAGCAGAAAGTAGTCAGTGTGTACCCATAACAATACAATACATAAAAAATAAACACTTTTAACAGATAAACAAACGAGACACGTTCAGCAAAACCTCAGTGCTGCCATCTTGGTTACACCRCACATATTTAATGTTAGTCTGGGGACAGAGCCACTGAGTATTAAGTTATTAGGTATGTATGTGCTTATAGTTAACCTCTGACCTGTTAAGTGTGTATAGTGTACATTACCTGTTCTGTATAGAGTATGATGCCAATGATGCAAAGCCTCATTACACTTCGATCCACACGTAGGTTGAACAGGCTATGAGTCAAAGTTGGGAGGATTACGTATTTTAGATGTGGGTTGACCCATTGGGACCTTATCGACAAATTCCTGCCTCCCTGCTAATGGAGCCCTCTTGATGTTTACTGCCCCCAACTTAACCTAAACAAACCACCAACCACAAGAACCCAAGGTAGTAGCTAAACACAAATMAATTTAGTCTTTGTATTCTTTAGTTTTCCTGTGCATTCAGGCATTCAGCTCAGACAGAAAGAAGTTGTACACGGTGCTTGTAGCTTTTTGGCAACTCTACCTCATTCACATTCTGTTCGGATCGTACCAAACGGGGGGGGGGGGGGGATCTACAGCACGAAGTTTGGCCTACAGAGGCTCACCTCTCTGCAAACAAACAAACGCCTCCCCGGCTCTCCGTGAGCACCATAAAGCGCTTTGTGGTGCTGGGCAGGGATTTACCGCCAGCCCCAGCCTAGGCTCCGACGCGAGCCTCCCATTTACATACGYGCTCTCTCCTCTCCTCATCCTTGGCCCCTGCGATGTTCAATATTTCAGATGATGCGACGGGGAATCGGGCTAATTACCGCCCAACAATCCCTGCGACGGCCTGACCTGCGCTTGTAGGAAGGGTACATTTCCATGTAGCTGTCTCTTATACACATCTAGATGTGTATAAGAGACAGGTCTCAGCTTTATCAAAAAATTATGACCCCCGGCTAATTATTAGCGAGCAGGCCCCTCGCCGGGGGACAAGCCATTGTTCTTTCTGTGGTTTTCACATTAAAGATGGATGTTGAAGGCAGAGTGTAGGAGGAGAGGAGGGAGCACGATGCTGAAAGACAGACAGGGGCACTCTCACGTCCACGGGGGGGGGGGGGGGGAGAAGAATCCTCTCAATGAGGGCGAGCCAGAGGAAAGACGAGAGGGCAGATAAGACTTAGATATAGACCCGGAGTCCTTGTCTCGCATCTTGCATTGAGTATTCACCGCATACATTAGTATTATCCTAGGGCATCAAGGATAAGCACTGCAGCATCCTTTACGAGAGCGTTGGGTTTCAGCGAGGCAATTCAGGACAAGTGTCTAGCTCCAGGGCACAACAACAGTGAGACCCACCAGGGAAATAGACTTGTGAACTCGTTCACCACCCGTCCATTTCCTTAATCATAATATCACATTACTGTATGCYTATCACTTACCCCGCGATTGACGCCAAAAGCTTAAAAGGTAAAAAATTATAATGTTTGCAGATGCTAAACGCCATTTACATTGGGATAACAAAGTGAGTTTAACGTTAGCTTACAGCTGTAGAATATTGAACATAATATACACAATGCCTGTAAGGGAAATTGCTAAAAGCTCGTTTGGAAAACCGCAAACAAAGAAAGGGGCTGGGAACAATTCGATGGGTTTTCAATGCATGCTAAGGCTCCATCTGTTCCCCTGTAATGACCTTTRCTCCCATACTTTAATTAAGGGGCCCCTTTAATTGTCATATACACAGATGAAAGGTGTCACTCGCAGATGCCTAGTGATGTCACCGTGTTCACATCATGCGCTGAAGAAATAACGCAACCAGGTAGACATCTAGGTGGTCAGTCCAGCCAGCATATTTACGTGGGAGGAAACAAAGGAAGGGAAAAMAAAGAGAGAAAAAMAAAGAGAGAACCAAACGTCAAGGTCACAGGGTCTTTCACAGGTTGAGAGAAGAGGCCGCGGAGCGTGAAGTCTTAACTTATGCTGATCGGATTCCGGTTGTCTCTCTCAAGGCTGGTCATGTGCCTCAACAGGGACCCTGAAGAGCAAATACAATCAAAATAATTGAGCCTGAAACCAAGGGTCGGCATTAGCTATGGAATGCGCCTCCCAGATTATTTACATGCTCATTAATAATAAATGGGATATATTGGCATGAAATTCAAAAGGCTTTACGAGAGCACTCTGACACTTGAGGAGTTTATTCTGTGTTGTTAAAAAAATCACTSAGGGAGTGAAGTTTGCACTAAGCAACCTGGTGTGATCACAATGGCAATGCTTTTCAAGGTCTGCAGTGGTGGTTGAATATAAAATCACTTYAAGAAAGGAAAAACCTTTACGTTTTTAGGTWMTTTTTTTTAGCAGCAGAGGTGAGAACAAATGGATGCGTTTCGGCGGCAGCCTTCATCAGCTTTTGGAGAACAATAGACATCAACCATATTTATAGATGACATAACATTGCAGTACTACAAAAAATATACATTAAAACTTCAGGAATATTTCAGTGAGTACGGGTTTTTCCTTTCTTCAAGTACAGTGCCTTCAGAAAGTATTCCCTCCGCTTGACTTTTTCCACATTTACTTGTGTTACAAAGTGGGATTAAAACGGATTACTTTTTTTTTTATGTCAACGATATACACAAAATACTCTGTAATGTCAAAGTTTAAGAAAAGTTCTAACATTTGTAAACAATTATGAAAAATAAACACTAATACATCTTGATCTGTCTCTTATACACATCTAGATGTGTATAAGAGACAGCAAACAAACGATATACACAAAATACTCTGTAATGTCAAAGTTTAAGAAAAGTTCTAACATTTGTAAACAATTATGAAAAATAAACACTAATACATCTTGATAGGATAAATAATGTATTCACCCCCTAGGTCAATACATGTTAGAATTTCCTTTGGCAGCGAATACAGCTGTGAGTCTTTCTGGGTAAGTCTCTAAGAGCTTTCCACACCTGGATTGTGCAACATTTGCCCAATATTCTTTTCAAAATTCCTCTGGAATTTCCCAAATTGGTTGTTGGTCATTGCTAGACAACCATTTTCCGGTCTTGCCATAGATTTTCAAGCAGATTTAAGTCAAAACTATAACTTGGCCACATATTCACTGTCGTCTTGGTAAGCAACTCCAGTGTATATTTGGCCTTGTGTTTTAGGTTATTGTCCTGCTGAAAGGTGAATTCATCTCCCAGCATCTGGTGGAAAGCAGACTGAACCAGGTTTTCCTTTAGGATTTTGCCTATGATTAGCTCCATTCCCATTTTTTAATCCTGAAACACTCTCCAGTCCTTAGCYATTACAAGCATACCCATAACATGATGCTGCTTACCACTATGCTTGAAAATATGGAGAGTGGTACTCTCCAAACATAACACTTTGTATTCAGGACAAAACGTGTATTGCTTTGCAACAAATGTTTCTTTAGTTCCTTGTTGCAAACAGGATGAATGTTTTGGAATATTTTTATTTTGCACAGGTTTCCTTCTTTTCACTCGATGTTCCACTCTTTACAATTTACATACACTTATGTAAATTGTAAAGTATTTTGTCTGTAATGTCTTTTTCGTTCTATGTTGGACCCCAGCAAGACTAACTGTCACCATTAGCGACGGCTAATGGGGATCCTAATAAATCAAATCAATTAGGTTAATATTGTGGAGTTACTACAATGTTGTTGATCCATCCTCAGTTTTCTCCTATCACTGTCATTAAACTCTGTAACTGTTTTGCAGTCACCATTGGCCTCATGGTGAAATCCCTGAGCAGTTAGGCAGAACGCCTGTATCTTTGTAGTGACTGGGTGTATTGATATACCATCCAAAGTGTAATGAATAACTTTACCCTGCTTTTCTTACATATCTAACAGTAGGTGCCCTTCTTTGTGAGGCATTAGAAAACCTCTCTGGTTTTTGTGGTTGAATGTGTGTTTGAAATTCCCTGCTCGAAGCCTCCCGAGTGGCGCWGCGGTCTAAAGCACCGCATCGCAGTGTTGCGGCATCACTAAAGCCGGGGGGCTTTATTTGACTCATCGCACTCTAGCGACTCCTTGTGGCAGGCCAGGCACCTGGAGGCTGACTTCAGTCATCAGTTGAACAGTGTTTCCTCCGACACATTGGTGCAGCTGGCTTCTGGGTTAAGCGAACGGGTCTTAAGAAGTGCGGCTTGGCGGGTCATGTTTCGGAGGACGCATGACRTGACCTTCGCCTTCGGAGTTGCAGCGATGAGACTGGATCACAATTGGATATCATGAAATTGGGAAGAAAAATGGGGTAAAAAAACAACCTTATAGATAATTGTATGTGTTTTATTTATTTTATTTTTTTATTTTTTTATTTAACCTTTATTTAACCAGGTAGGCAAGTTGAGAACACGTTCTCATTTACAATTGCGACCTGGCCAAGATAAAGCAAAGCAGTTCGACACATACAACAACACAGATTTACACATGGAGTAAAACAAACATACAGTCAATAATACAGTAGAAAAATAAGTCTATATACAATGTGAGCAAGTGAGGTGAGATAAGGGAGGTAAAGGCAAAAAAAGGCCATGGTGGCGAAGTAAATACAATATAGCAAGTAAAACACTGGAATGGTTAATTTGCTGTGGAAGAATGTGCAACGTAGAGATAGAAATAATGGGGTGCAAAGGAGCAAAATAAATAAATAAATAAATACAGTAGGGAAAGAGGTAGTTGTTTGGGCTAAATTATAGATGTGTGGGGTGCAGAGATGAGGCAATCATTTAAAAACACTGTTATTGCACACAGAGTGAGTCCAAGCAACTTGTTAAGCAAATGTGTATTCCTGAACTTATCTAGGCTTGCCATAACAAAGGGGTTAAATACTTATTTTACTCAAAACATCTCAGCTTCTAATTTTTTATTAATTTGTAAAAGAATTCTAAAAACTGAATTTCACTTTGACATTATGGGGTATTGTGTGTAGGCCAGTGACKAACAATATAAACTTAATCCATTTTAAATTCAGGCTGTAACACAATGAAATGTGGAAACATTCAAGGGGTGTGAAAACGTTCTCAAGGCTCTGTATATTTCAATTTTGAACACAGCACCCAAAGACGTTTTGTTACTACAAACATTTGAGCTGAGCACYCCAATTTTTCTTTCTATGAATATACAACCTCCCATTAGTCTTTATATACTTTAAAAAAGGGTAAAACAAAAAATATATATTTCTGATGTGTCWTATAAAATAAATTGTATTTGTTTTTGTTTTGTATGCTAACTTCCCAGTGGGCAAAGCAGGCAGAACTAGTGGAAATCTGGTTCTAATGACYTCATTGATTAACGAGTATTGGCCACTGGGTTTTGTTGAAACTGCTTTAAGCCAACAAATTATTAAAGCTAAATCCAATTAGTGAACAAACTYCCGTTGTCAAGAATATTCACATTTCTAAAATGAACATGATTATACCAATTTGATATTATAAAATTGCTTACATTAAATGAAGGTGAGAGGTGCAAATGGCTTTAATTGCTGTTCATAGCCTTCGTTCTAATACAGCTTGACATACCCATAATGCAACTCAAAATCTTCACAGGAACCCAAGCAGAGAACTACTTACAGTATGGGTTGGTGCTTGAAACCCTCACAAACCCACCTTGGCAATGACCTAGGTTCAATACATAAACACATATTCAATCAGTACCATGTTCCAGTCTGTTTAATAATCACAGACCAAATGTGCATAGATGAGTTTCAGCAGAGGAAACAGTGTGGTGACCTTGTGGTTATCTCCTTGACCTAGAGAGTACTTGGACATATCAGACACTCTCAGCTCTTCGGTTTGATAGGAGGCCTTGGTGGAACAGAGACCTTGAGTGACTGATTAATGGACTGGACGGCAGAGCGGCAGTCAGGGGGCCAGATTACAGAAACACTGTCTCTCATCTGGGGACGCCGCCTCCTTCTGTGTCGCCACGCCGCGAACAGAAACATCCAGAAGCTTCCGTGCCAATCCCCCTCTCCCGCGATTCTCCTCTCTACCCTGGATTCCAGACGTTGGGGAAATTAATGTTCGGATCTAGTGAGGAGGAGGGTAAGGCAAAGCGCTTGCCAAGCCATCTGAGATCGTCTCTCTTTTTTTCTATTTTGTTTGCACCCGTGAAATGCTGCCGGTTCCTAGCCTGGAGTTTTTAGTCTCCCCGTCAAATCCCTGCAGTCTTTATGGATTCTCCAGATCTCATTACAGTCAATGAGGCTGCAAAGACTTTCAGATCAAAGTGAAAGACTTTAGCTCTGCAGGAAGCAAGGGGCGCAAAAAAAAACAGCCACAGCGAGCCAACAGCAAGTGGGAACCATCCAGGAAACACAAGTTGGGAATAGGCGATAAATAAACAGCGGTCAACAAAGTTTGCATCAACAACCTTGCATGCATACATTCAAAGCATTGTGTTCATCATAAATCCAATGGGCCCTAGTTTGAACATATTCATAATTTGACGGTAGATACTGATTTCCAAGTCTGAGGAGCTTACAGGCCAGAATGTGAGGAGCTGGATGTATGGAGCGGGACTCATTGGCCTGACCTTGAATACATTGGCCAGGGGGAGTAAAAGGCTTGCTAGCGTCAATGTGACAGATCTGTGTGTCCTAATGAAAATGAGTGGTTGTTGGTGGGCTAGTTCAGTGGAGTACTGATGAACTCTCAGTGATCGATCAGGCAGTGAGCGTGGCATTATGCTCAACACGACTGTACACTGTATCTGTCACAAAGAAGTGCTGAGCAGTCGCCTTTCGGGCTCTCACTGATTGTGGAATGAGTTGGGGCTCAGAGCAACAATGTGCACTTCCTAGTAGGATTATTAGTAAATAATGAATTTGATCTGGTTTGGAACTATTTTCCAATTCTAACTACACAGCCACAGCTTCCTGTCATTCGTTCATAAGGAGCTGTCCCAAAAATACCTTGGAAACACTTTTTCTTAGCCTAGATGGTTTGATCTCATTATACCTCCTTGTAAATTCTTTCAGAGTTAAAGAAATCTGTCGATGTCGTAAAAGCTATGCAAAGCACTTTCTGATTAAGTGTTAGGAACTAAGTGCCAGACACGCTGTAAGTGCATCAAAGTGAGCCTTGCCAGACAGGCTATGTGAATGTCAAAAGTGAACTATTATTCCAGATCATTTGTGAGAATTTTTTACCTGAGAGTAATAGTTTAACTTTGGTGTTTTTAACTGTCTTTTCGGAGTCTGGTGGACAGCAATTTGTCATCAAATTGGGAGTATCGTCTCTCTGTCTTCTCATTTCAAACCTGGGACACTAAAAATATATGAAATGGGACATGACTGAATTAGCCAATCCTAGTTCTTCATTCCTATGAATGAAGCTAATCCGCTCCATAACAGACAGCAGTGCAATTCACATAATTATACGTAATTAATGATATCAGCAGACTGTAACAGATGGGGGTTTTATTTGTCCATGGGAGAAACTGAAAGCCAAAGGCCTGCACCCAGATCCAATCCAAACATCTGAGTGTTGTCCAAGTTCAAGTCCATTTTAGCTGAGAGCAAATACCATAGAGAAGGGAATGTTTAGTATATTGGTAGTAAGGTTTATAGTCATTACCCACATGTGCAAGAAAGAGCTTATTTACATCAGTCAGTTGAGTGGTCATACGATATCAAGTTTAAAGGGTGATCCACTTCTCACAGTCAGCTGGTGAAACGTTGGAGGAGGCTCATGTGMGAGCCATGTTAAGACCATCTGGGGTTTGTGTTGTCCTGGGGCCATACAAGTGGTTAGAACTAACTAGGTGTGTTACATGGAATCCTTCTCCTCATCCCATTATTACAAGCCTTTTGTTTTGATTCTCTTTTGTTGGGCCCCTGGCTGGCCCCCCTCAGGGGCCCAAAGAGGAAAGGGGGGTACTTCTTCAACCACCCACCACCTACCAACCACAAGATCCCTCTCTTCCCCCTCTCCCTTCAATCCCTCAGTCAGATCCCTCTGCTTTCTCTCTCCCTCGATCCTTCCATCCAAACCCCCATTGCACTCAGCATCTGCTTGGAGAATGAATAAATGAGAGTCTCTCCGGCTCCCTTCCCCTGACTGACAGAGGCCTGTCTTAATTGTAGCTGAAAGCCGGCTTTCTCTCTGCTAATTAGCAGATCGCGCTGTTAAATGATTTAAAAAGTCGGGGCTTATACAGGCCTGCCTATCATCACTTATTCACGCGTAGCGTGGCACTTTGCGCGAACACGGCGCCCGAGGTAAATTAATTTACTCCAATTAGCAGGCCTTGTCAGTGCGCATCACTGTCTCACTTAAGACACGCTTTTAAAAAGTAATGGACTTATTTTGTCCTCTGGTTTAGTTACATCCAATTTCCACTGGAGGGGAACGGGGCGAACACAACTGGCCACAGGAAACAGGACGCCCTCTCCCCCCACTCCTTTCCTCCAGGATGCAGCAAGGGTGCACATTGGGATCATGGCAAAGCCTTGTTCCCTGTTAAGGTGGGCGGAAGAATCTCCTCTCTCCTCTCCCCTCTTGTTGTTGTTGTCTCCACAGGAAGTCCACGAAGAGTTCCTAACAAAGGAACAACGAGGAATGCATGACACTTTATGGACCCCATAAACATTCATAAACGCTTGGGTTGGTATGTCACATTACAGTCATTGATAACTTGCACTTTTAGACATAAGCATACGGAAATTATTCATGAATGTCTGCAGTCTTATCAATCTGCTATACAGTGCTCATCAACGTACTATCTTTGGGATTGACAAGGCACATAATTCGCAGTTTACACCTCAAACTGGGTCCGAATTCAATCCATTGATGTAATATGATGCTAGCTGTGTCTGCTAATGACATCTGACAGGTAAAGCCAAGTTACATTCAACCTGCATCGCAAGAGAGAGAAAGTGCACAACCCTCCACTGGCGTTAACAGGGAAGCCAAAGCTCTGAAAGACAATGTGTGCCAAGTCCCAACTAACATTGTGATCCAGYAGGAATTAGACAAAGGCAGTGAAACAGGACAGGTTTGCTGAACTCCTTCCAAATGATGATGTCAGACTTGCACTCTAGCAAATTCACAAAGCTTTCCCGCAGTTTGGAGTTATTTATGATTCTGACCAAATGAATATTTCTACTCAGGAATATTGTTTATAGGGCCTCTGGGCTMTCCCTGCATGCACTGTGGCATGCTTATCATGGGTGGAKTTGTTGCTTGTTCTATTACTATCTGACAAAATTAGAATTTGTGCATGTTGTAAGAGGCCTATTAGAATTAGACTACAGTACTATTGGCATCAGTGTCAGTATTATTTCTGTTGTAGTAATAGTAGTCGTAATAGTAGTCGTACTGTAGCATTAGTTGCATTAATACCACTATACATCAATACATTCTCCGTGGTTAAATAAACATGCGTCTTGTACTTGACATTAAAGTGAATAACTCACACATTTGGTAGTCATGGCTCAAAACTTGCCACACAACTTTTTCAACCCTTTAGGTCCTCATAAAAGTATGCTGTCCTTTGTCCACCAATGGACCTCTCACAGCGTCAGCCTTGGTTTGCAGATGGGAGCTCTTCAGCTGTGGAAGGAAGCATATTTCAGTTGAGGTAAGCAGAAAACCGTGTCAATCTAATCTGTGATCAGGAATGAGATTGAGAACTGAGTCAATTACATCATAAGTGGCTGCAGCTGGAGGAAGGTTTCAGTTACCGACAACAGAGAATTCATATATCAATAACCATGTACTCTCAGCAGTGTGGGATAATGTAGAAAACAGTTCGAGTGGAGGTCAACATCAGATATGATTTTAAAGTAATTTAATCCATAATGATCTACAAGGACCGATGACAGATTTCCTGGTATGCCACCTCCATGAGAATTCCATAGGCTTATTTAGTATTCTATTGAACATCTGGATTATAGTCATATATAGTATGGGGATGTATAGTATTATACATGACAGATATAGTATGTTCAAATAATGTTCACAATCACCACATTTAATATCCAAGCAGTCCTGCTTATTTAACGAGATTACCAAGGATAATATTGTATATCAAAGCCAATCTTTGCCAACATCTTTTCGGCTATTTTCAGCGCTCTCCAAGGTTCTGAAAAACCCCCAGTCTTATCTGAAAGATCTAGGAAACTGTGACATTTTTCCACTTGTGGTTTTATAGTCTTTTCACACTTGAAAGGCAATACAATAATCTATTATTAGCCATTTCTATWAAAATTTCAGTTTCTAATTGGCACCTACAAGTAGGGCTGTTACGGTGACCGTATTACCACCACACCGGCAGTCACGAGTCACGACCACAGTCAAATTCCATGTGACCGTTTAGTCARGGTAACTAGGCTTCTCCAAGCTCAGATGCTGCTGATGGTCATTAGTAGCCTACCAAACTTGCTAGCTGCCTGGTACTCAGCACTCTATTGTCCCTCTAATCATTCTGACATCAATGCTTTTTTTTGTTGTTGACTTTTTCAAATCATAGTTCCACACCTCATGTAGCCTATCCCAAAGGCCTATACGTTTTGATAAGGTTTGTATCACAATTAAAGCTGCCAAATAACTACTTAAAATTAAGCACATTAATCCACTTTACAACCGGTGTAGAGCCTACTGTAACTGGTATACATAGGCAGCGCATGAGTTTCAAAATTGGGGAAGATAATTTTCACCATACAAATGCACCTTAACAAAAATGCATTACATGCATAATTGCATTTGTGTTCACTTTTGAGAATGGTGTTTTCCRGATAATTGACTGCATTTTGGAACATTCGCACTTATAGCCTAYTGCCGTGTGGCATTGTTGCACTTATAACGGGAAGAAATAGCCTAATAGTTTCTCAATATTTTAAGCTAAATGTTCTGATAGTTGCATCAGCCTCACTGCTTTTAAAATGTTTTTTGATGCGAGTGGTTGTACTAATTTGGGATCTATCACATCCTATCGCAAAGAAGGACAAGTTGACCAATAGAYTAGGTCAGCTATTGTACTATTGGGGACAGTAGATTGACATAGGCTAGTGCTTTTTCTGTTCGTTAYGTCTACTCATCTTGTTGGCTGACGAAAAGTTGGCACCTCGAAATTCGATAAGAAAGATGAGCGCAGTTATGTCCCTGATGTGTCTGTCTTCACTTGTAACCTACTTCGGAGCTGACATAGATGCSTATGAGAAGAACCCGATCATGTGACGAGCATTGGCTAACAAGAATGTAAATATCTGAGAGAGCCATGTGAGTGAGAGTTGCTTCGGAACACGCAGCCGGGAGAAGGGAATTCAAATTATTATATTCAGCCCAAGGGCACAACGGCCACTGGCCGCAAAAGGCTTGGATTGTTTTAGGGGGCATTACGGAAACACTAGGGGGATGCCACAGGGAAGTTCAAGGCATTATCAAGCGCTTGTCAAATTTGTGAATGAGAGACTGATGAAGTGTGCGCAGCCTGTGCAAGAAACAAAGCAGAGCTCATGCCTTTCATGTAACTTCTTTCAAATCATCATTAGAGTCGCATCATGCACTCTTAGAATGTATACAAAATCTAAACATATAGCCCAACATTTGTATCACAACTAAAGTTGCAWAAATAACTCTGAATTAAACATATAGGAGAACATGTTTCTTTGTTAACCGCATGTGCGCACTCCCTCAGAAAACGTTTGGAGAAAACATTCTTTCTATTTTGTTCAATTGCATTCGMCATACTATAAAATAATGCCACGGAAATCTAAGCAAATCTTTTTTTTAAACTAGGCAAGTCAGTTAAYAACAAATTCTTATTTACAATGACGGCCTACCCCGGCCGATGCTGGGCCAATTGTGCGCCGCCCTATGGGACTCCCAATCACGGCCAGTTGTAATACAGCCTGGATTCAAACCAGGGACTGCAGTGACACCTCTTGCACTGAGATGCAGTGCCTTAGACCACTGCCCCACTAGGGATAAATGAACTAGTGTAGCCCACAGCCAAATGGCATAGCCAGATCAGGGCTTAACATAAGGACAACTCAGAGTATGCTATTCTGTTCTTCTGAAATAGACTGCATTTTCTTCATATCATGTTTCTTTAGACCTGTCTAAAATAAATAATGGATTTATTGTGATGGTGTAGGCTATATTACATGGATTTATTAGACTTTTTCAAATGTACAGTGCATTGGAAAGTATTCAGACCCTTTCATTTTCCACATTTTGTTACATTACAGCTTTATTCTAAAATGTATTACATTTATTTACACATAATCTACACATAATACCCCATAACGACAAAGCGAAAACAGGTTTTTAGAAATGTTTGTAAAAATATGATTTGGAAAGGCACACACCTGTCTATAGAAAGTCCCACAATTGACAGTGCATGTCAGAGCAAAAACCAAGCCATGAGGTCAAAGGAATTGTCCATAGAGCTCCGAGACAGGATTGTGTCGAGGCACAGATCTGGGTAAGGGTACCAAAAACTTTCTGCAGCATTGAAGGTCCCCAAGAACACAGTGMCCGCCATCATTCTTAAATGGAAGAGGTTTGGAACCACCAAGACTCTTCCTAGAGCAAATTTTGCCAAACTGAGCCATTGGGGGAGAAGGGSCATGGTCAGAGAGGTGACCAAGAACCCGATGGTCAATTTAACAGAGCTCCAGAGTTCCTCTGTGGAGAGGGTAGAACGTTCCTGAAGGAAAACCATCTCTGCAGCACTCCACCAATCAGGCCTTTATGGTAGAGTGGCCAGATGGAAGCCACTCCTCAGTAAAAGGCAGCCCACTTGGAGGCACCTAACGGACTCTTAGACCATGAGAAACAAGATACTCTGGTCTGATGAAACCAAGATGGAGCTCTTTTGCCTGAATGGCAAGCATCACATCTGTAGGAAACCTAGCAAAATCCCTACAGTGAAGCATGGTGGTGGCAGTATCATTTTGTGGGGATGTTTTTCAGCGGCAGGGACTGGGAGACTAGTCAGGATTCAGGGAAAGATAAACGCAGCAAAGTACAGAGAGATCCTTGATGAAAACCTGGTCCAGAAGGCTCAGGACCTCAGACTGGGGCGAAGGTTCACCTTCCAACAGGACAACGACCCTAAGCACAAAGCCAAGACAACACAGGAGTGGCTTCYGGACAAGTCTCTAAATGTCCTTGAGTGGCCCAGCCAGAGTCCGGACTTGAACCTGATCGAACATCTCTGGAGAGACCTGAAAATAGCTGTGCAGTYACACTACCCATCCAACCTGACAGAGCWTGAYAGGATCTGCAGAGAAGAATGGGAGAAACTCCCCAAATACAGGTGTGCCAAAATTGTGGCGTCATACCCAAGAAGACTTGAGGCTGTAATCGCTGCKTCAAGTAGAGTGAAGGGTCTGAATATTTATGTAAATGTGATYTTTCAMTTTTTAATTTGTAATACATTGGCAAACAATTCTAAGAAACAGTTTTTGCTTTGTCATTATGGGGTATTTTGTGTCGATTGATGAGGGGGAAGAAAAAAAATCATACATTTTAGAGTAAGGCTGTATCGTAACAAAATGCTGAAAAAGTCAAGGGGTCTGAAMACTTTCCGAATGCACTGCAGATGTTCTAAAGGTCTGCATCAGTGGTTTGTAGGTTATACGCGGAAGCCAGCATATGCTAAATGTGTTTATGTTAAGTAATGGTCAATTACCGTGAGACCGGAAATTATTTGCTCGACAATCACCGGCTGACAAAATGTCATGACCGCTACAGCCCTACATACAAGGAGATGAGGACTGAAAGGCATGACGACGACTTGCTCCCTGACCTAATGCCAGATTCTCACACCCTCTTTAACAATCTCAGTCTTGGCGACCCCTTGTGATGTGTGTCTTTAAGATACAGTTTTATCAGCATGTTATTYTCACTAATTAACATGCTCTCATCATATCATATTCATCATATCTCCATTTCGTAATTCTCAATGCTTTACTTGAAAAGTGTTGCTTGTACATTTATACTACATGTATGGATATAAGTACACYACCTGAAAAAGATCTACCTTGGATCAAAACATTACCACTTATTAAAGGTGTGGGTATTTTTGTTTKTAAAGTTTGAAACAAAATGGTCTCCACAAGTATAAGATATCTGCAGAGACTTCCAAGTAAGTGGGTTGCCCATTATAATAAGTATCAGTCGTATGCTTTCCACATGTTCAAATGGATGTTTCCAAGTCCATGCATTGTCGCCTTCTCTGTAAACCAGTCAGTTCTAATTACCCACGTCCCCCTGCAAAGTAGAACATGTTTAGAGTCCCACCGTAAACCGCATATGGTAATATGCTTTCAACACGGATGTGCTATAGAAATTGTYTTTGAGAAGAGAGGGTTTGCGGTTGCCTCGCCAGAACCTCGGGAAGGGGTGCTGCTGCGGTCGAATGTAAGTTTACAGATGGGGCGGTGGGAGGGGGGTCTTAAAAAGGTGCCCTGAGAAAACTGTTTTCCCAGCTTGGAGTGGGAAAGCCTGAGTTAAGTGTAGGAAATGACACAAGCCGCCTTGCTTTTCCAGCGGCTCTGCCACATATGGCACCAATATGGCCTCGGAGCGTTGTGCTGCTGGSKYCGGGTCRGAACCCCAACGCCTCTGCCACCTCGCCGATAGTCCTGATACAGCTCGGCCGCTCTAGTAATAGATTCTAGATGAATGCAGTGAACGTGGGAAGCGMTGAGAATCATTGCAGACCATGCCAYCCCCTGAGAGGATTCAGTTTGAAGCATTGAGATGATGAGTTTTGGCGTGTGGGTCTATTCCGGTGTGATTACTTACCTTTTACGACTTTACGAAAWGTTTATTGCTTTGGTCACACTAAATCGGTGAACACAAAACTATAATCAGATCGTCATTGTCAAACTGTAACGTACAATTATTTTAAAAAAAATAATATGTTGTTATGACTAGAGACTGGCTTGGAATACCCTACTTGTCTAGGCATAGTTCCTGTACTGAGACCCAAACCATACAGACAAGAAACTTGAGTCTCACTGACCAATCCTAGARGAGAATGTTCCAATATACTAATGATGAATAGCATTAAACCAGACATCCAAGAGCATCTCTTTGGCTGAATATTCATAAACACCTGCCTTTCCAGGGGAACAACGTTGGGTTTAACAATGTGGGAAAGCTGCTTCAAAGTGATGGGAAGAGGATATGATGGCATGCCTGTGTGTGTGGGATGTTAGAAGTAACAGGTTGTAAGAAAAGGTCTTGTAACAGCATTTGTGGATTTTCTTCTCCCACACGCAGAACTAAAAAAAACAACGATTGTTAGGAGGCAACACAATGCGCTTTGAAGTTCTTAGTTGAAGGCCTCCCCACACAAATCATCAAGATGTCCTTCACCAGCCATCAATGGGACTCATAGGCACGAGTGCAATCTCCAGTTCTGGGATGATATGACTTCTGTCGAGAGGCCCATCTATCACGATGAATCAAATGCGTCTCATTACCGAGCATACAGTTAATCCCAGCAAGGGCAATTTTGCTTCCTCAAAACGTGTGGGAGTTTTTAATATTGTGGAGTGGAGATTGTGTCATCGTGGGACCTTTTTGGCTTTTCATCAATCTGCCATTTTCCCCACACCCCCAGCCTCAGTAAATGGAGGTGTACGAAGTAACATAACAAAACTCATTAGACTTTTTTGGGGGTTTTCAGATCAGTTCTCGCCTCATGAGGAAATCCCACTTGACAGAGGAGGTTTTTCCCTGGCGCTGTGTTATGAAAGCTTTGTGATTGTTATAAAAATCTCTTTCAAGTGATTCTTATGTAAGCTTTTTTCTCAAATGTAATATCAAAGTTAGCATTTGTTCAGTTGGCAGTAACTCGGTCAGGAGCTTTTGTTTTTCGGYTGTTTTCACAAATCTCTTCAAATCAGTTCAAAAACCCCACCGGCACAAATTTTTCTATCGTGATCAGCAAATTAATATATTTTCATGATGTCAAAATACAGTAAGTTACAATATTACAAAATGTGCATTGATGTGGAACAAAATATGCTAAAATGCTCCAACCCTCATTCCCCCTTGGCCGCATTGTGGTTTTAGTTAGAGGTTAGGGTTAGAGGTGGGGCTACAGTCCTTCAAAACTTAAGGATACATTCTAATACCATTCTCACATTGAAGACCCCAGGTCACTATGTCACCGTCAACATAAATGTCAACAAGACGGGGGCATCGAGTAACGACAACAGGAAGAGATAGCTTCCCAGTGACAGACCGAGGACGTAACTTCCAACTTTACTCCTCTTTGTATGATAAGTTTCCTATCACCATGTGGTGGAAAATTGGCCTGGAAAGAGAAGGATTATGAAACCTTATAAAAAATGACCCGCATCTGGACAAAGCAAGATGGAGAGGGGCTACCGAGGAGGGGGTGGGGATTTCTTATCCTAAAAAACATCTGGAGAAGCAATCTGGTGCAAATAAGCAGGCAGCGACTCATTGCCCACCCAATAAATAACAAAAGGAAAAGAATCACACACAATCTGRATTTTTTTTGCCCAGTTCTACAAGACCCTGAATTAGACTGAGCAGGAAAAAACGGCTTTGTGAGAACATTGTGGTTGCCTCGACGCTCCCCAGGATGTGTTCACATATGTGTGTACATTTTAGAACATTGTGTGTGCTAGCTTGAATGTGTTTGTGTACAGCATATGTGTGTGTGTGTGTGTGTGTGTGTGTGTGTGTGTGTGTGTGTGTGTGGTGTGTGGTGATGTGTGTGTGTGTGTGTGTGTGTGTGTGTGTGTGTGTGTGTGTGTGTGTGTGTCAGTGACAATCGGTGCTGTTTAAGACGAGGGAGGAACAATATTTATTTTTAATGAGCATGGCCTTATTTCTATTACATCATATTGGATGACTGTCATTCATATTCCATTCACGCAGCTCAACGTAACATCCCTATACCCATCATGAGGTTACTACAACCTAGCCAATGAATGAAAGGTCCAGGCTGTATCACAACCGGCCATGATTGGGAGTCCCATAGGGCGGCGCACAATTGGCCCAGTGTCGTCCGGGTTTGGTCGGGGTAGGCCGTCATTGTAAATAAGAACTTATTCTTAACTGACTTGCCTAGTTTAATAAAAAATGTAATAAAAAAAAGGGTTGAGAGAAAAATGACACATGGACAGACAGTGACACATTCAAAACCGCCTTGCACACTCTTGCGTCCATCTAGCTGATAGAGGGTGTTATCATTAGTCTAACAGTTGCAAATGAGAGTTTCTATTGGACAAATTCAGGTATGTTTACACCCGTTTTGTTCCATTTGCTYCCGTTTAAGAAACGCTTTTCAACAGAATCGGCGCAATGAATACACCCCTGATCACACGCAAACACAGAACTCAGCCACATATAAACTGCATGATCACAGTTCTTGTTGTATATTTAATTGCTTCTCGCATCTACCCTCTCTCCTCCTCTCACCTTATCCCTTCGCTTTTGGACTTCAATGCACAATACAACAGCTGTCTGTGATAGCCATATCCAGCTAGCTAAAATAGCATCCCTCTCTGTTTGAACCTGTGTTTGAGTAGGCTAAACTKCCTGTAAGTGAAAGTAAAACAAATATATATATGTATATACGAAATATAGCTAGGTAGCTCTCTCTCTCTCTCTTTCGCTCTCTCGCCTCACCTTAATTTTGGATGAAATGAGTTTGTTATAAACTGCAGTGTAGCTAGGTGTAGCTTATGCTTTCAGTAATAGATTAATTCTCTGATCATTTGATTGGGAAAGGGAAAGGTGGATACCTAGTCAGTTGTACAACTGAATGCATTCAACTAAAATGTGTCTTTCACATTTAACCCAACCCTCTGAATCAGAGAGGTGCGGGGGACTGCCATAATCGACATCCACGTCTTCGGCGCCCAGGGAACAGTGGGTTAACTGCCTTGCTCAGGGGCAGAATGACAGCTTGTCGGCAAAGGGATTCGATCCAGCTACCTTTCAGTTACTGGCCCAAAGCTCTAACCACTATGGGTGGACAACATGTTAGTTTATGCTGCAAGAGCTCTGATAGGTTGGATGACATCCTTTGGAAGCTGTCATAATTACTGTGTAAGTCTATGGAAGGGGGTGAGAACCATGAGCCTCCTAGATTTTGTATTGAAWTCAGTGTACCCAGAGGAGGACACAAGCTAGCTGTCCTCCGGCTACACCCTGGTGTTGAGGCTACTGTAGACCTTCATTGCAACACAGTGTGTTTTAATCAATTCTTTGGTAACACGTGAATATATTTAGTATAGTTTTATCTAAAAAGGCTAACTTTTGAAATGTTTCACAAAATAAATCTTCTGAAATTCACTTAGGAGGATGGTCCTCCCCTTCCTCTGAGGAGCAGCCTACACTGGTGTATGTGTGTGTATGTGTGTGTGTGTGTGTGCACACGTGTGTCTACATAATGTGCGTGTATGTGTCTATGTCTGTGTGTGTATGTTCCAGTTTACAACCGTGCCTCCGCGTTGCACTCTCATGTCACCCCCCCAATGGGTCTCCTATCTTGGCTCGCTCCTCCATATTTCCTCTTGTCCACACCACAAAGTGGCCCGTCTCCCTGGGACGCTACAGCCGGCAACACATCTGAGAATAGAGGGATGCACCGCCATTGTGATAAAGCAAGCCGGCACACTGTCACCTTCTCCAGGGACACTCAAGTTCCTCTCTGAAGCAGACATAGCTACTTGTTTGTGTTGTTTTTCCATGCAGATAGGACTTTAGGTAAACAGCATATTGCCTGCTTAGGTTGGCACCAAGATGGTTTGTTAATTATAATTTCCATGCCAAGCATACAATCATGTGGTAATTAGTGTTGGAGCTTAGAATTGTGATATGGCTCTGAATATAATGTCTTTTTAGTTATCATTATTGCCAATATTATTAGTTGTAGAAGTAGTAGAATTAGGCCTAGTGGTAATATTAGTAGTTGTAATATAATTATAAATTGCGTAGGCCTACGGATAGGAAAAGACCGATTTCCACCAGCAATGTCCTGGCACACTTTAACCACTATTCAGCCCTTCCATCTTATTTGCATCCAAGTTGAGCAGTAACTCCCTGCTCCAGTCTTTCAGCTATACCTCAGCAGCAGCAGCATCACCTCTCGTCATCTCCTCTCCCCAGCTGTGGTGAGTGTTACCAGTCACCAGGCCCCAGCGGTTGAGGAGAGAGATGGCAGATGGCATGGGCCTAGGGGGAATTCGGACAGGTTCACCTCGTGAGGTGAGGAGTTCCCAGGTGGAGCCGGCTGGGGGGAGAGGGGGAGACCTGGCGAGTGGCGGGCTCCCCTCTACATCTATCAGGGCAGGGTGTTAATGAGAGAGGGGAAGGGAGAGAACCCAGGGAGGGGGGAAGAGAGAGAGAACGAGACAGGAGAGGGAGGGAGGGAGGTGGCGCACATCACTAACAGTGACAAACGATCGGATTAAGTGAAGCACAGGTGAAAGAGAGCGCTGAAGAGGTAGGAGGGGAAGAGAGAAGTAGAAAGGAGGTGACATATTAGCAACGGTGATCAATAAAAAACAACAGGAGAGGGAAAGTCCAAGCGGAAAGTGGTGGAGCACCAAAAGAGGGTTCCTCAGGGTGCAATAGAAAGGAATATGGAGAGATCATGTGGTTTGCGGTAAGGGAATGTGCTCAAACTAAATCAGGGAAAAAATGCCATATGATTAGAAATTAGCACTAAATACCATATTCTGAGCAGGTCTTTCCCCAGGAGTGACTATACCGCCCATTTCTCCCGTCATCCTTCACTCTTCCTGCCGATCTGTCTCAGTCTGGGCTCCGACCTTACTCCGCAGAATATTACACATGCATAATGGGATCTCAGGGAGGTGGCTGAGGGAAAGAGGACGRGCTTCATACATATTTGATAAAACATGAGAGGGACCAAACGGAGGTCGCCAGGAGATAGCGAAGGCCATCAATATTATATCAGACTTCCACATGTATTGTTCATAGAGGGACCGTCAAGGGACTTTGCGTCCTCTTTTTTTCTTCCGAATTTAGGGAAGTTTGAAAAAAGTTTGAAGTCAGTGTTCTGTTGCTCTTTTCCCAACTCAAAAAAACGTTGTATTTTTTGTATCTGAACTCCAACACTATTCYAAGCAGTAGTTGTACTGTGTGGTCAAGAAAGATTTGAAGTACGAGTGTCCCACCAAAACAAATCTAGGCCCCAATAAGTATGAACATGATTTACATTGATCCAGACCATTGTTCTTAGGACACCCCCCAACATGTAAACAGTTATTGCAGAGTAGACGGTTTCTTCCATGCCCTATGTTCCATTGTTTTAAACTATTCTGTATGCAAGCATTTAATACAGTCATATTTAGAAATAGTTGCAAAAGCATAATAGGTTTTATCATCAAGGGGGAAATACTGCCCCACTGTGTATCAAGCTATGAATAGAATATTAAATTGCAAGACACCATGTATATCTTAATATTTTAATATTTTATTGGTCTTTGTAATAGTAATTTGCACAGTAACCAAAAACACAATTAAATATTGAAAAACTCATGTTGATAAATGTTGACAAATTATTAAATTCTGCATTTCTACATTTAATGCATTATAAATTATATCTGTAATATACACAGTGCCTTGAGCTAGAACAACAAAAAGCGGATAATCCACTGCACTAACAAATGAAGGACATAGAGTTAAGTAAGATTCAATTCCAAATGAAATAGCCTTTGGGAAGATTATCATAACTATTTATTTTGTCTTCTGATCTGAATCTTACTAATATTCAGCTATTATTCGGTAACAAATCTTTATATCAACTCATTTCAGCAAGCAGTAAAATTGTCCTTTTCTCTCTATGAATCAATGTAACAGTTATTATTTGCCCCTGTGTATCGTACTCATGACACAGTTGTCCTATAGTCKAAGTATTGTTAAACTATTATGATGGGAAAGTTGTGATATTCATTAGTCATTTTTTAATCTGTTTTCCTTACTCATACTTTAGGCTTCAGCGTAACAAATGTAGCATACACTTTATGCTGGGCCATGAAGGAATAAACGTTTTACCTGGCTCAGTTGTGGGTGTAGTATTGCAGTCAATTCCCTGTCATGTTCCTGAAAGGAATCGAAAGGCGCTCTATTTTATCTGCAGTACGTTCACCTGGTCCTTCTGGGTAATTGGAGTTTATTTTAGTTCCTCTCCGCTGAGAAATGAGAGTGCTCTGCCAAATGGAGACCATTTACACTAAATCTCTCCTTTCGCTGATTGTGAAAGATACACATGTATCACACAAGGTGCAGTGAAACCGGGAACCCTGGGGTAATAAGGTCTTTAAGAGGGCAGTATGCAGCTCTCTCACCTGGTTTAAATCAGCACTCACACACACACACACACACACACGTTCACTCCCGCTCACACATGTCCACCCATGATCCCAGACAGACACACACACACACACACACACACACACACACACACACACACACACACACACACACACACACACACACACACACACACACACACACAACCACACACACACACACACACACACACACACACACACACACACACACACACACACACACACACACACACGTCTCTCTGACCATTATTGCACTGACAGCAGTTGAGCGATAAACCATCTCTACTCCACTGTTTACTGTAAAAGTGATACATTGAATCAGTGAAATCTTGGAAAGTTAGTTATAACACAAATATCTGACATAAATAGAATGTATGTTCAATGCTGCGCAAAATCTAAACATTCTTCCATAAAAGTGATGAAATGGGGAAGTCAATACAAAGTCATGAATTTGCTTTGTTGAAATGGGTTGGTTAGTGTCCACACATTTGTTTTTGTCAAGTTACTGTAACAAATCTATATGTTACATATGTATGGGAAATGTAGGGGATATGTAGGGGAGAAATACAACTTCTTAGCCCCAATTGACTGTGTCTGTCTAGTTTTATTATCATACTGATAGTTTTATGACAGACATATGACAATACATGTTAAAGCCAAATGTCTTCAACGGCATACTTGAAGAGTCTGAGAAAAAACAACATCCATAGGAAAACTAACACTCAGTTAGCATTAACAAATAGCCTACCGACACTTAGATTTACAACAGCAAAACTTTTGTGCAGTAAGAAATGAAAGGCAGGAAGATCATGTTTTATTGATTGATTTGTTAGATCCGATTATAATTAGCAATTTAAATGATGGTGCTACATTCAAAACAACTATTATGTTCAATTGGCCCACTGGGAGCCATAACACCAGGTGCTTCATGCCTTTTTCTGTTACACATGTACAAAACCTTCGGATCTCACAGATTGGTCTATGGTTTACATTGCCTCTGTTATCCCAACAATAAAACACAATGTTCTGCCATGTTCAAATACCAATGAAGTCGGGGATAAGATGCTAGACGTACAGTACATCTGTCATCAGACCACATCAGGGTGATTTTATTGACACCAGGCCTATTTGTTGTTGACTTGCTTGAGAACTAGTTAGTCACTCTTATTTGGCACCGGTGTGTGCTGAACTGTGCACATACATGTGTGTATGTGTTTCTATGAAATAAACATGAAAAAAGTTAAAGTTACAAATTACGTTTTTTTTTTAAACGACCATATTTGGTCAAGTCAAAAATMAAGCAGCATTCAATATTTCTGTTATTTGCTGTCCCTGGGCATGCTCTAATATCATTGATTGGGTCCAATGCTTCACAGTAAAAGCTAAAACACCATTACACAAGGGCTACAAAGACACAGGAGGATATTGGGGACAGGATCCAACTAACAGAGCTCCAAATACCTGCATGTGAGATTCCATTCCCCCAGAAGAGAGTAAGTGGGGCGGAGCCTGAATGAAGTGTAGACTGGAAAACGCGCAACGTGACTCGTTTGAATAGCATGTATAACTTAGAAGGAACCGGAAACTCTGCTCAAGTATTTGCTCAACATTGTCCAAACAAATCGTCAATGCATAATGCAGAAACATCAATTTATAATTCCTTGAAGGTCAGCGGAAGGAAATAAAATAAAAAMAAGACAATAAAGTAATAGCTACTGCAGTTGAATGGTAAGTCCACAAAGAAGCAAAAACATAAAGGCTACTTCCTATATGCCTGTCATACTTTTGCAATTTTCTATTAATTATTTTCTCCCCTATGTATTTATCAAAAAAAGTCTAATTTTGCACATTGTCTGACGTGATGACTATTATGTAAGATGATGAACTTATGTTATATTCCACAACAAATACTTAGATAKATTAAACTATCAAAGCTGATGTGGCTTACTTATCATGACTATAATCCATTAAGTAGACAAGACACTTGAAATGTTCATACTCAACAAAAGCAAAAAAAAATATATTTGGTCCCTACTTTGGCCCTCCAGATCTTCAGCTCAAACTCTGGTCACTGGCGCCATCTAGTGTGTGTATCTTCCCTACTACTTATTATCCCATTTACAGAATAACCATTTGCATCAAAATCGACTGGCCCTGCAATGTTAATGATACGGATTAAGATAAACAATCCATATGGTTTCCATGTACAATTTGACAGTTAAATGAAAAGTAAGACAGTAAGCCTGCTTTTATTCAGCRTTTTTTGAATGTCCTATAGGCTACTTGCTGAGCAATGCAACATTGCTTTTGATACATTTTCCATTTGTCTCAGCTCTGTCTTGAAAAAACATAGACAATAAACGCAAACGTCATCAATTATTGTCATTATTTTCATTKAACTTTTATAGAATAATTGTCATTAACATTACATCTTCGTTAACTTTCAATCATAGGGTTTAGCAATGATTTATTTTCTACATTCAAACTGCACATTATGCTGTAACTTTTATCGTTGTAATACTCACACTATGGTCACTAGACAGAAGCACATCCCCATCAATCTTTGGCAGTCTGATATTAGTGGAGAAGCTTCTGCTTTTTTCTATCAAATTAGAAGCTTGGTCGTATGATATAGCTGCCTCATTGTGAACACCCTCATTGTTTTGCGAATAACTAGAGAGAAAAAAGTWATAATATGAATCAAATGTTGAAGATGGTTGATGAGAAAGTAGACTGGTTGGACAGACAAAGACTCAGTAGGACTGACACAGAAGTAGCTTACAGTCCCCTCCTTACAATAAAGTTGTAATAAACTCATATAAATAGGATGTAATTGTTTATGAAATATATAATTGTTTTGCGTTTAATAATACTCTACAGCCTTGTGAAAAAAGTGTAACTTGTGAAAAGTTTACGTTTTCGTAAACGTTCTGGACAGAACATTATCGGCAGCYGTCCTGTCACTGCTGCATGCACAACAGATTGCGGAGGGGACCGTATATTATGTAAATCTATGAGTGGACCTTCATGTGGAGTGGCGGACATTTAAACGGTCAATATTCACCAGCAATTTCTGAAGGGACAGTTATGGTACAAGCCCTGTGCTTTACTTTAGTTGTATCATTTTGATATGTGAATCAACAACTACAGTGTCACGTTCCTGACCTTATTTCCTTTGTTTAGTATGTGTTTAGTTGGTCAGGACGTGAGCTGGGTGGGCATTCTATGTTATGTGTTTCTATGTTTGGTTTAGGGTTGTTTCTAGCCTGATATGGTTCTCAATCAGGGGCAGGTGTTTTACGTTTCCTCTGATTGGGAATCATATTTAGGTAGGCTGTTCTCACTGTTTGTTTGTGGGTGATTGTTGCTGAGTCTGTGTTTGTTCACCACACGGTACTGTTTCGTTTCGTTCGTTCGTTCCTGTTCGTGCGTTCATGTCTTATGTTCTCATGTTCAGGTCTGTTCACGTCGTTTTGTTGTTTTGTAGTTTATCAAGTGTTTTTCGTCTTCGTTGATATTATTAAAAGTATGTATTCAAACCACGCTGCATTTTGGTCCGATCCTTGCTCCTCCTCAGACGAGGAGGAAGACGAGCGTTACAGAATCACCCACCACACTCGGACCAAGCAGCGTGGTAAGCGGCAGCAGCAGCAGGAGCAGCGATGTCAGGAGGAATGGACTTGGGAGGATGTGTTGGACGGYAAAGGTTGCTACACATGGGAGGAGATCCTGGCTGGAAGGGATCGCCTTCCATGGGAACAGGTGGAGGCAGCTAGGAGAGCGGAGGCAGCTGCGAAAGGGAACCGGCGTTATGAAGGTAAGCGGCTAGCACGGAAGCCTGAGAGTCAAGCCCAAAAATGTCTTGGGGGGGGCTACAAAGGAGTGTGGCGAAGTCAGGTAGGAAACCTGCGCCAACTCCTCGAGCTTACCGTGGAGAGCGAAAGTACGGGCAGACACCGTGTTATGCGGTAAAGCGCACGGTGTCTCCTGTACGGGTGCTTAGCCCGGTGCGGTACATTCCAGCTCCTCGTATCGGCGGGCTAGATTGAGCATTGAGCCAGGTGCCATGAAGCCGGCTCAACGCGTCTGGTCTCGCAGTGGCGTCTCCTCGGACCGGCATACATGGCACCAGCTTTACGCATGGTGTCCCCGGTTCGCCCAACACAGCCCAGTGCGGGTTATTCCACCTCCCCAAACTGTCGGGCTCCGGGGAGCATTCAACCAGGTAAGGTTGGCAGGCTCGGTGCTCAAGGGAGCCAGTACGCCTCACGGTCCGGTATATCCGGCGCCACCTCCCCGCCCAGCCCAGTACTACCAGTGCCTAACACCACGCACCAGGCTTCCAGTGGTCGCTCCAGAGCCCTGTTCCTCCTCCACGCACTCGTCCGTGGTGCGTGTCTCCAAGCCGGTACCACCAGTTCTGGCACCACGCACCAAGCCTCCTGTGCGTCTCCAGAGCATTGTGCGCCCTGTTGCTGCTCCCCAGCACTAGCCTTAAGGTGCGTCCTTAGCCGGTAACCACAGTTTTCCAGGCACCATGCACTAGGCGACTGTGCGCCTCAGCCGGCCAGAGTCTGCCGTCTGCCCCAGCGCCGTCTGCACTGCCCGTCTGCCACGGTGCTGCTCGTCTGCCAGCGCCGTCTGAGCCGCCCGTCTGTCCTGAGCCTTAAAGCCGCCCGTCTGTCCCTGAGAGCCTTCAGACCGCCCGTCTGTCTGAGCCTTCAAGAGCCGTCCATCAGTCAGGAGCCGCTAGAGCCGTCTTCAGTCAGGAGCTGCTAGAGTCGTCCGTCAGTCAGGAGCCGCCAGAGCGCGCCCGCCAGACAGGAGCCGCCGAGCGCCGCCAGACAGGAGCCGCCAGAGCCGCCCGCAGACAGGAGCCGCCAGAGCCGCCAGCCAGACAGGAGCCGCCAGAGCCGCAGCCCAGCCAGCCAGGAGCCGCCAGAGAAGCCGCCACCCAGACAGGAAGCCGCCAGAGCCGCCC
>NC_036846.1:7912062-7928731 GCF_002910315.2 Salvelinus sp. IW2-2015
TGATTAAGCGTTATTTTTATTTTTTTTTATTTTGAATTCGTAAAAAACAAGCACCCCACCGCAGTTGTATCCTGTTCTGTTCTGATGAATGGTGGTATGAACACCGGGCTCCCTTGTGTCTTATTTTTTTGTTATACCCCGTGTCATCAATATAGTGGTAACACGATGTCTCGCCTACTTTCTGGGACTTTCGCTCTCCACTGGTAAGCTCGAGAGTTCGGCGCAGGTTTCCTAACCGACTTCGCCACACTCCCTATTGTTAGCCCCCCCCAAGACATTTTTTGGCTTTGGTACTTCTATGGCTTTCTACCCCGTCGGCCACTTAATGCGGTACTGTTTCGTTTCCGTCTGCGTATCGCTTTCTTCAGTTCCTGTTCGTGCGTATCATTTTATGTTTCATCGCATGCTGCAGGTCTTCCCTCTGCTATCCGGCCAGTCGCTTGTGTTGCTTTCTTGTTCCAGTTGGACTCAAGTGTTTTTCCTCGTCTCGGTTCCTGTTTCCTCGACTATATACTTCAAAGGTATTTGCCTATTCAAACACTGCTGCATTTTGGTCGCGAATCCTTGTCTCCTCCTCTAGACGACGCGAGGCTAGCTCCTCCCATGTTGTACATAGAGTCCGGTTACAGAATCACCCACCACACTCCGACCAAGCAGCATGTGTCAGTCATCCAGGCCTACGGCACGCTGCCTTGCTGCCAGCAGCAGGAGCAGCGATGTCAGGGAGAATGGACTTGGGGAATGGTTGTTACGGAAAACGGGAGTTGCTACACATGGGAGGAGGATCCTGGCCTGGAAGGGATGCCTTCCATGGGAACAGGTGGAGGCAGCTAGGAGAGCGAGCAGCGCTGCGAAAGGAACCGGCGTTATGGAGGTAAGCGGCTAGCACGGAAGCCTGAGAGTCAAGCCCAAAAATGTCTTGGGGGGGTACAAAGGAGTGGCGGAAGTCAGGTAGGAAACCTGCGCCAACTCCGCGAGCTTACCGTGGAGAGCGAAAGTACGGGCAGACACCGTGTTATGCGGTAAAAGCGCACGGTGTCTCCTGTACGGGTGCTTAGCCGGTTGCGGTACATTCCACTCCTCGTATCGGCCGGGCTAGATTGAGCATTGAGCCCACGTGCCATGAAGCCGGCTCAACGCGTCTGGTCTCGCAGTGGGTCTCCCTCGGACCGGCATACATGGCACCAGCCTTACGCATGGTGTCCCGCCGGTTCCACAACACAGCCCAGTGCGGGTTATTCCACCTCCCCACACTGGTCGGGCTCCGGGGAGCATTCAACCAGGTAAGGTTGGCAGGCTCGGTGCTCAAGGGAGCCAGTACGCCTCACGGTCCGGTATATCCGGCGCCACCTCCCCGCCCAGCCCAGTACTACCAGTGCCTACACCACGCACCAGGCTTCCAGGGCGCTCCAGAGCCCTGTTCCTCCTCCACGCACTCGTCTCGTGGTGCGTGTCTCCAGCCCGGTACCAACCAGTTCCGGCACCACGCACCCCAAGCCTCCTTGCGTCTCCAGAGCTTGTGCGCCCTGTTTGCTGCTCCCCCGCACTACCCTTAAGGTGCGTTCCTTTAGCCCAGGTACCACCAGTTCCTGGCACCAGCACTAGGCCTACTGTGCGCCTCAGCCGGCCAGAGTCTTGCCGTCTGCCCGGCGCCGTCTGCACTGCCTCGTCTGCCCAGCGCCGTCTGAGCGCCCGTCTGCCTGAGCCTCAAAGCCGCCCGTCTTCCTGAGCCCTTCAAGCCGCCCGTCTGTCCTGAGCCTTCAGAGCCGATCCGTCATCAGGAGCCGCTGAGCCGCTCCGTCAGTCAGGAGCTGCTAGAGTCGTCCGTCAGTCAGGAGCCGCCAAGAGCCAGCGCCCGCAGACAGGAGCCGCCGAGCCGCCGCCAGACAGGAGCCGCCAGAAGCGCGCCAAGGAGCCGCAGAGCCGCCCGCCGACAGGAGCCGCCAGAGCCGCCA
The DNA here is from genome assembly GCF_002910315.2 of Salvelinus sp. IW2-2015. Taxonomy (NCBI): domain Eukaryota; kingdom Metazoa; phylum Chordata; class Actinopteri; order Salmoniformes; family Salmonidae; genus Salvelinus; species Salvelinus sp. IW2-2015. The sequence continues at coordinate 7,914,018 of NC_036846.1, forward strand.
GCCAGCAGGAGCCGCCAGAGCCGCCAGCCAGCCAGGAGCCGCCAGAGCGCAGCCAGACAGGAGCCGCCAGACGCCCGCCAGACAGGATCCTCCAAGCCGCCAGCCAGCCAGGATCTGCCAGAGCCGTCAGCCAGCCAGGATCTTCCAGAGCCGTCAGTCAGCCAGGATCTGCAGAGTCATCAGTCAGTCCGGAGCGCCCTCAGTCCGGAGCTGCCCCTCAGTCCGGAGCTGCCCCTCAGTCCGTGTGCTGCCCTTAATCCAGTGGGTTAATATGGATGAGTAGCCATTAGAGAGGAGGCAGCCACGAAGCAAGATGGACAGATGCCCACCAGACCCTCCCCTATAGGTTCAGGTTTTGCGGCCGGAGTCCGCACCTTGGGGGAGGGGGGGGTACTGTCACGTTCCTGACCTTATTTCCTTTGTTTAGTATGGTTTGTGTTTCAGGACGTGAGCTGGGTGGGCATTCTATGTTATGTGTTTCTATGTTTGGTTTAGGGTTGTTTCTAGCCTGATATGGTTCTCATCAGGGGCAGGTGTTTTACGTTTCTCTGATTGGGAATCATATTTAGTAGGCTGTTCTCACTTGTTTGGGTGATTTTGCTGTGTCTGTGTTTGTTCACCACACGGTACTGTTTCGTTTAGTTTGTTCGTTCCTGTTCGTGCTTCATGTTTTATGTTCTCATGTCAGGTCGTTCACGATGTTTGTAGTATTCAGTGTTTTTCTCTTCGCTTCGTTGATATTATTAAAAGTATGTATTCAAACCACGCTGCATTTTGGTCCGATCCTTGCTCCTCCTCAGACGAGGAGGAAGACGAGCGTTACATACAGTGAGGTCTACTTTGGATTATAATAAAACTACTTCTGCTGCCGAGAGACGAGATTCTACAACTAAACCAAATACAACCCCTAGCAATAATGGCGTCAATGCACCACCGGTAAGGTTGACATCTARAATTACAGCAAAGCCCAAGATACGGACTACCACTACTAGACCACCCAAAACGTCCACCACCGCTAACTATAGCTTCAACATTGAAGTTTTAAATGAGGGTATCAACAGGAAAGGGGAAAAAATAGTATGGAACAAAGAACCTGATGATGAACACACTAGAATTAGGTGAGCATTCAAATGTATTTGCTGATGTAAAATARAGGTCAACTGCTGAAATAATTGTTATATCAATATAATGCATACTAAAGTATTAATGTGTTATTATAGGCCTATACATTGTACATTATGTATATTTGCCGACATTTTTAATGACCTCATGTGTCTTTATAAAATTGTGATATGACTGGAAAATGGCACAGCCCTATTGGTTAAAAAGCACCTCAATCTTTATCTTTCAGTTCWTACATGGAAAACATGTATACTATGAATACTGTCCATCAGGTTATTTGACAAACAACTCTGAAAACACACATTGAAAACRGACATGATAAATGACAATAGTGTGGATCACAATGCAGGGAAAACATGATTAACAGGGGGGTTGGTATGTCCATTCTGCATGGCTGTGGTCTTGAAAACCAAGTCCAGGGGGTTGGTTCTACATTCCCACCTCTGTGTGGTGAAGTGTTTAGCTGGGGTTATCAGGTGGTGYCGGAAACCGGCTGTGTCTGCTAACTCCATTCAGTACCAAGTCACCACAGTTCTGCATAGCCAGTCAATGTGTTGTATAGTCCTAATTACGGACATCATACTTTCACATTTCCCAATGTTGGTCGTTGTTCATGAGATGGTTTGCCTTTTGTAGCCAAGCGGTCCACCAGGAGTGATAAGGTAGTAAAGAAGCCTAAAAAGATATGAAAGAAAATCAAGAAACCCAAAGTCCTGCCAAAGAAGTATAAGGCCAGTGGGCGCCCTTCGCTGCTAGTGAAGCCAGTGGGAAGTATATATGGGAGAATACCCCTGAGTGACATATACAGTATACGAAGGAGGTTCACCCAGTGGTGTGGCCCTAATAGCAGTATTCAGATCTCTATTTCCCTACTGTGCAAAGTGCAGTGTTCATTTTCGTTTCATGTTGGAAATGCAACATGATCGACATCTGACATTCACAGCATTGCTTGATGGCACATAGTCACAGTACTAGTGGTAGTAGAGTGTGAAAAACAAAACTATTCCCTGGCTTAAATAGTTGTTGTGCTTGCACTTGTTCTCCAGTGACTGACCTAGTCTTCTGAAGTATTTCCTACCCATCTCTCTCTCTCTCTCTCTCTTCACTAGATAACTTGGCTATATGACATGGGACACCACAGGCTAGGCTGCTATCAACAGTAGTTTTAAACAATTAAGTCTTGGGAGCAGTGCAGCGCTTTCCTCACAATGAACCCAGTGGAGAGATCCAGCAGGCCTCTAAGGCAAAATGGTATTAGGGGTTTAAGAGAGACCACTGGCGGCACTGGCACAGGAACTGGTGTTCAGAGGGCCAGTCGACCAGGCTCAACTCCTCAGACAATGAGCCCCTGTCTGCTCCTCTCATGGAAACGCAGTAAAAACTGAGGAAGTCTCTCTCTTTTTCTCGCTCTTACGCTCTCTTTCTTGTGAACCCTGCTGCTCTCCCTCTCGCTTCCTCACTTTCCCTATCATTGCCTATCATGCTCAAATAAGCCTTGTAGAATTGCACTCTCTCAATACCCATGTAAAGGCATCAAATTCAGCCTGTAATGCTAGTGWTTATGGACGGTGGGCTTTTTTATATAATAGATGCATAAGTAACCATTGGTTCCCACTCCTTCTCTGCTGGTCAATAATGTTTCCCTCTTTCACCATATGACATTCTCATTCTCCGCGTCTGTCAGAGTGCCCTCCTCTGGGGCTGGAGTCTCTGAGAGTGAAGGACACACAGCTGCGGGCCTCGTCCTACAAGCGCAGGGGCTCACGTGGTCGTCTCAACATACAGGTGAAACACAGTGGCCTACTGGGAAATGGAACTGACACCGTTTCCATGTATTACTCTGAGTCTGAGTGCCCTCCTCTGGGGCTGGAGTCTCTGAGAGTGAAGGACACACAGCTGCGGGCCTCGTCCTACAAGCGCAGGGGCTCGGACCACACGTGGTCGTCTCAACAGCACAGGTGAAACACAGTGGCCTCTGGAAATGGACTGACACCGTTTCCATGTATTACTCGTGAGTGAGTGAGTGAGTGGGTGAGTGAGTGAGTGAGTGAGTGAGTGAGTGAGTGAGTGAGTGAGTGAGTGAGTGAGTGAGTGAGTGAGTGATGAGTGGTTGAGTGAGTGAGTCAGTCAGTCAGTCAGTCAGTCAGTCAGTCAGTCAGTCAGTCAGTCAGTCAGTCAGTCAGTCAGTCAGTCTGCCTGCCTGCCTGCCTGCCTGTCTGCCTGTCTGTCTGTCTGTCTGTCTGTCTGTCTGTCTGTCTGTCGTTGAGGATGGAGACATCTACGATGGGGCGTGGTGTGCCCAGTATGAGGATAAGAAACAATGGCTGGAGGTGGACGCCCGTCGACCCACACGCTTCACCGGGGTCATCCTGCAGGGACGCAGCTCAATCTGGAGGTCAGTGCAGGTTTTTGTTCCACCCCAGCACTAACACTTCTGATTCAACTAATCACAAAGTGGAACTCACTGTGCAGTGATTTAGCCATTGCATAGATTTGTATGTATTGATAATGTTGCATGGACATCGCTAAAGTGTTACCCTGGTCTTTCCTAACAGTTGGGATTTCTCACTCACCTAAGGTGCTGTTCAGTAATGATACCTTGGTCTGGAAGACAGCTATGAATGGGACTAAAGAGGCGGTGAGTTGATTCAATACAATATATTAAAATATGATATGTAGTAACCATAATCTATTGCCTTCTTTCCATTACTTTTACTGCAACATTTGGATATTCCACACATTTTAATCTCTTGAATATCTTACTATTCGGTTCCTCATGATCCAGTTGTCAAGTTGTGTTTCATTATGTGGTCCGGTGAGGTATTATATCTACCATGCTCTGACATCATTGACCAATGACATTCCACTGCCGCTGGCCTATTTACACTGTAATGGAGAATGTGGCTATTGGCAAGCTGATCATGGCCCTGTCAGTGGTTCTTTTGGAAAGTGTGCCCTGGCCAAAGCTGACTCCACTGTGCCAACCGTGTCAAACTTGCCAACTGTGCCAACTGTGCTAACCCAGCCTACTCTCCATGGGCACACTGTGGCAGATTGCACCATCTAATTACCAGTCTGTGGCACTGGTTTGGCAAAGGTGCAGYGGGGAAATGTGACTGGCAGAGAGATGTACACTGAGCGTACAAAACATTAGGAACACCTTCCTAATGTTGAGTTGCACACTCTTTTGCCTTCAGAACAGCCTCAATTTGTCAGAGCATGGACTCTATAAGGTGTCAAATGCATTCCACAGGGATGCGGGCCCATGTTGACTCCAATYCTTCCCACAGTTGGGTCAAGTTGGCTGCATGTCCTTTGGGTGATGGACCATTCTTGATACACACAGGAAACTTTTGAGCATGAAAAAAKCAGCATCCGGTGTGCCTGGCACCTACTACTATACTCCGTTCAAAGGCACTTAAATCTTTTGCCTTACCCATTCACCCTCGGAATGGCACACATACACAATCCATAGCTCAATTGTCTCAAGGCTTAAAAATCCTTCTTTATCCTGTCTCGTCCCCTTCATCTACACTGGTTGAAGTGGATTTAACAGGTGACATCAATAAGGAATCATAGCTTTCACCTGGATGGTCACTCTTTGTCATGGAAAGAGCAGATGTTCCTAATGATTTGTACACTAAGTTTTTTAAGTAAATACAATTTATACATTTTTAAATAAATCATATTTTTTATTTAAATGAATTAAGCTCTGCAGTGATTAAGTCTTGTTTTGTACACTCAGTGTTTTCCGAACTCTGACATTGTTCATTACGATATTTATTAATTACTTTCTTTTTACTTTCRTGATTATGTGCGTATTGTTTTGTATTGCTAGGATATTATTACTACGCTGTTGCTAGAAACATAAGCATTTCGCTGCAGCTGCAATAACATCTGCAAATCTGTGTACATGACCAATAAACTTTGATTTGATTAGATTTGTTTGACACTTTTAACATAGGCCAGGCCCCGATGTTCCCTCATATCCCCCTGGGAAGAAAACATTTCAATTTGCTCAACTTGCCATTGGCTGAAACATTGGCTCAATTTACCTCATGGCTACTGGCTTAACTTACCCCAAGGCAAACATTTTGACTATATTAGCCCACAAAGCTACAAGGATGTGCTTTCATGCTAAGTTTAGGGACCTCATATTAAAGCTTACAATATCAAATCAAAGTTTATTTGTCACATGCGCCGAATACAACAGGTGTAGACCTTACAGTGAAATGCTTACTTACAGGCTCTAACCAATAGTGCGAAAAAAAAATGGTGGGCTTGTTGTGTGTGTTGTGGTGTGTTGTGTGTGTGTGTTGTGTGTGTGTGTGTGTGTGTGTGTGTGTGTTGTGTGTGTGTGGTGTGGTGTGTTGTGTGTGTGTTGGTGTGTGTGTGTTGTGTGTGTGTGGTGGTGTGGTGTGTGTGAAGAAATAAAAACAGTAAAAGACATTTGAAAATAAGAGTAGCAAGGCTATATACAGACACGGTTAGTCAGGCTTATTGAGGTAGTATGTACATGTAGGTATGGTTAAAGTGACTATGCAAAAATGATAAACAGAGAGTAGCAGTAGTGTAAAAGAGGGTTGGCGGTGGTGGGCCACAATGCAGATAGCCGGTTAGCCAATGTGTGGGAGCACTGGTTGTCGGGCCAATTGAGCTAGTATGTACATGAATGTATAGTTAAAGTGACTATGCATATAAGTAAACAGAGTAGCAGCGCATATAAGAGGGGTTGGGGGGCACACAATGCAAATAGTCCGGGTAACCATTTGGTTACCTGTTCAGGAGTCTTATGGCTTGGGTAAAACTAATTGAGAAGCCTTTTTGTCCTAGACTTGGCACTCTGTACCGCTTGCCATGCGGTAGTAGAGAACAGTCATGACTGGGGTGCTGGTCTTGACAATTTCTAGGGCCTTCCTCTGGCACCGCCTAGTGAGAGGTCCTGGATGGCAGGCAGCTTTGCCGCAGTGATTGTACTGGGCTGTACATACTACCCTCTGAAGTGACTTGCGGCAGAGCCGAGCAATTGCTGTACCAGGCAGTGATGCAACCGGTCAGAAGCTCCGATGTTGCAGCTGTAGAACCTTCTGAGATCTCAGGACCCATGCCAAATCTTTTTAGTTTCCTGAGGGGAATAGGCTTGTCGTGCGCCTCTTCACACTGTCTGGTTGTGTTTGGACCATTCTAGTTTGTTGTTGATGTGGACACCAAGGAACTTGAAGCTCTCAACCTGCTCACTACAGCCCCGTCGATGAGAATGGGGCTGGCTCGGTGCTCCTTTTCCTGTTGTCGACAATCATCTCCTTTGTTTGGTTACGTTGCGGGATAGGTTGTTATTCTGGCCCACCTGGCCAGGTCTCTGCCCTCCTCCCTATAGGCTGTCTCGTCGTGTCGGTGATCAGGCCTACCACTGTTGTGTCGTCTGCAAACTTAATGATGTGTTGGAGTCGTGCCCGGCCATGCAGTCGTGGGTGAACAGGGAGTACAGGAGGGGACTGGGCACAACCCCTGGGGAGCTCCAGTGTTGAGGATCAGCGTGGCAGATGTGTTGCTACCTACCTCACCACCTGGGGTGGCCGTCAGGAAGTCCAGGATCCAGTTGCAGAGGGATGTTTAGTCCCAGGTTCCTTAGCTCAGTGATGAGCTGAGGGTACTATGGTGTTGAACGCTGACTGTAGTCAATGAATAGCATTCTCACATAGGTGTTCCTTTTGTCCAGGGAAAGGGCAGTGTGGAGTGCAATAGAGATTGCATCATCTGTGGATCTGTTTGGCGGTATGCAAATTGGAGTGGTCTAGGGTTTCTGGATAATGTGTGTGATGTGAGCCATTACCAGCCTTTCAAAGCACATTCATGGCTACGGACGTGAGTCTACGGTCTGTAGTCATTTAGGGCAGGACGCAAAGTGTGCACTTTGTTTCTTTGGCACTTGACTATGGTGGTCTGCTTGAAACATGTTGGTATTACAGACTCAATCAGGGACATGTTGAAAATGTCAGTGAAGACACCTGCCAGTTGGTCAGCACATGCCCGGAGCACACGTCCTGGTAATCCGTCTGGCCCTGCAGCCTTGTGTATGTTGACCTGTTTAAAGGTCTTACTCACGTCGGCTACGGAGAGCGTGATCARACAGTCGTCCGGAGCAGCTGATACTCTCATGCATGCCTCAGTGTTGCTTGCCTCGAAGCGAGCATAGAAGTGATTTAGCTCGTCTGGTAGGCTCGTGTCACTGGGCAGCTCGCGGCTGTGCTTCCCTTTGTAGTTTATAATAGTTTGCAAGCCCTGCCACATCCGACGAGTGTCGGAGCCGGTGGAGTATGATTCAATCTTTAGCCCTGTATTGACGCTTGGCCTGTTTGATGGTTCGTCGCAGGCATAGTAGGATTTCTTGTAAGCTTCAGGGTTAGAGTCCCGCACCTTGAAAGCGGCAGCTCTACACTTTAGCTCAGTGCGAATGTTGCCTGTCATCCATAGCTTCTGGTTGGGGTATGTAAGTACAGTCACTGTGGGGACGACGTCCTCAATGCACTTATTGATAAAGCCAGTGACTGATGTGGTGTATTCCTCAATGTCATCGGAAGAATCCCAGAACATGTTCCAGTCTGTGATAGCAAAACAGTCCMGTAGTTTAGCATCTGCTTCATCTGACCACTTTTTTATAGACCGAYTCACTGGTGCTTCCTGCTTTAATTTTWGCTTGTAAGCAGGAATCAGGAGGATAGAGTTGTGGTCGGATTTACCAAATGGAGGGCGAGGGAGAGCTTTGTACGCATCTCTGTGTGTGGAGTACAGGTGATCTAGAATTGTTTTCCCTCTGGTTGCACATTTAACATGTCGATAGAGATTTGGTAGAACTTATTTAATAAGTTTCCCTGCATTAAAGTCTCCGGCCACTAGGAGCGCCGCCTCTGGGTGAGCGGTTTCCTGTTTGCTTATTTCCTTATACAGCTGACTGAGTGCGGTCTTAGTGCCCGTATCTGTTTGTGGTGGTAAATAAACAGCCATGAAAAGTAGAGCTGAGAACTTTCTAGGCAAGTAGTGTGGGGTGCAATTTATCACAATAGACTTCCTTAGATTTCATGCACCAGCTGTTTACAAATATGCACAGACCAGAACATCCATGTCGTCATTCAGCCACGATTCCGTGAAACATAGGATATTACAGTTTTGATGTCCCGTTGGTAGGATATTTGTGATCGTACCTCGTCTAGTTTATTATCCAATGATTGCACGTTGGCGAGTAATATTGACGGTAACAGCAGCTTTCCTACTCGCATTCTGCGGGTCCGGACGAGGCATCCGGCTCTTCGTCCTCTGCGTCGCTTCCTTTTGCGAATAATTGGTATGCCTGCCCTGTGGGGTGTTTGGAGAATATCGTGTGAGTCCTGCTTGTTTTTGAAAAAATCTTTGTCTAATCCGAGGTGAGTGATCGCTGTCCTGATATCCAGAAGCTCTTTTCTGCCGTAAGATACGGTTGCAGAAACATTATGTACAAAATAATTTACAAATAGCACAGCCATCTCCTCCGGTGCCATTATTATAGAGACCCCAACTGATGTACAGAACAATCATAAAAGTATCAACTTTGGTTTAGATACAAGCATCATGAAGCCTATAACACAATACATTTATTTGACTTGGAAAAAGTGGTAAGCAAGTTTCACCATGTGGTTTCTTCCTTCCCAGACTCCAAGAAATTATGAACTCTTCCTAAATATTTGGTCAAATTATATGGTTTCCTAGAAACAACACTGGCTCTACTTACCCCACTCTCTCCTACTGTAGGTATTTGAGGGGAACCAGGACACTGAAAATCCAGTGCTGGGCCGATTTAATAAGTTGTCAAGAGTGGCACGCTACACCTGCATCAATCCACAGACCTGGTACTAGAATGGAACTATGTCTTAGAGCTGAGGTTCTGGGCTGTACCCTCCCAGGTATGTCCACCATCATCATCACAACATCCTCACAACACTAGCTTAACACTCAGGAAACATAACCTCAACAACATTAAAATGTTACCATTGAGTTTTTCCATTATGTTGTGTCTTTTCACTCCTGTAGATCCCAACAACATCTACGCTTGGCAGCAGACGGAGCAAGGCACCCAGYACAAACTGGACTTCAGACACCACAACTACAAGGAGATGAGGAAAGTAAGTCCTGAAGTGGAGACCTTCAACACTCACCCATAGGGTACTGGTGTAGTTTGAGGGTTATTTAGTTGGTGGATGGATGACTCTCTATGTAGACAAACACTGAATGAAGACTGGTTAATATTTTGCAAATATAGTGCTGCATTCATAACCAAGTAGGAAGGTGGTATTCATCTGGGAAAAATCCACTTGAACGCCCATCCAACTGGCAATAACTAGTGGGAAACTTGTCTATCATCATCCCGATTTCTCCCACATGTTGACCTCTGACGTCACCTACTACGGAAATGACCTCGATTAACAGCCTTGTTGACAGTACATTTTTTTTAACAACATAACATTATTTATAAAAAGCAATCTATTCATATTTTTTTTTCACACTGTCATTTGTTTACAAGCATGTTAGCTGTACTTTTAGTTTATGGTTGGCCATTAACCAATTGATGTTTCTCAATGAGGTCAAAGCATTTGAATGCATCCAACTGGTATTTATGACTTCAACTGGTAATTACCACCTTTCCACTTGGTTATGAACTCAGCATAGGTCGCGTTCCCCTGCTTAGAAGTTGCATGCATCAACCAATGGTTGCGTGCCATATCATCGACTGTGTCATCGGGCACCAGATTGCTATAACATATGACGTGGTTAGATTTAAAATACCTTTTGGGGACAAGAGCCCTCTATACATCTCTATGGAACTGACCATATTCACAGCCATATATCTGTTGCGTTCCACTGCTTAGACTTTGCATGCATCAACCAACGGTTGCATTGTGTGCCACATCATCGACTGTGTCATTGACTGACAGATTGCTATATCATATGATGTGGTTAGCTGATAAGTAAAATACATTTCCAGGCATTTTAAGATCTGGCAACGTCTAAGCAGTGAAACGCGACCACTAACTCAACTACATCCTGTTTTCCTCTAACAATTAGCAAACTTCTGACCAATAAGAATAGAGCCAGGCAGTTTCTAGGTAGATAATCAATCATATTACCATTCTCAACAACTGACTCACCATATTGAAGAACTACACAGTGACTTAGAAAATAATAATTTTTCTAAAAAAAGAATCATACACTGGCTAAAATGTTGTGATCTTGTGCACTCTAAATAAATGCATTTGGGACCTTACAAAGGTGCTATCTAGAACCTAAAAGGGTTCTTRGGCTGTCCCCATAGGATAACCCTTTGAAGAACCCTTTTTGGTTCCAGGTAGAACCCTTTTGGGTCCATCTAGGACCCTTTCCACAATGTGTTCTACATCGAACCAAAAAGTGTTCTCCTATGGGAYCAGCCGAAGAACCCTTTTGGAAGCCTTTTTTCTAAGAGCGTAGGCATCCATTGCATGCAACAGTTAGCAAGAAACTCCCTCCCTTCCATTCAATCTACTCTGTGTGGCGCTTGACTGAGCTGTCCTGGAAGCAGAGGGTTTGTGGTTGTAGCTACCTCCCTCAGTCTCACCGAAAAACGAATATTATTCACGTTTTTTTCTTCTTTTCCCCTCACTACACTGCCACCACCGCTCAGTAAAGAGCTTGAGGTGAATCTGACCATTATGATATAACACTGGGCTCTTGTGTCCACACACACACCACACTCTCCCCATGTGCTCTGCAAACTAATCCAAGACTTGGATCTATTTGTAAAGTAGTAAAACTCTACTGTACATACTGAAGCTTTCTTCTCACACTTAACCACAGGAGGTTGGTGGCACCTTAATTGGGGAGAACGGGCTCGTGGTAATGACTGGAGTGGAATTAGTAGAATGGTTTCCATGTGTTTGATGACATTGCATTTGCTCCGTTCCAGCAAAGCAGTTCGACACATACAACAACACAGAGTTACACATGGAGTAAAACAAAACATACAGTCAATAATACAGTAGAAAAATAAGTCTATATACAATGTGAGCAAATGAGGTGAGTTAAGGGAAGTAAAGGCAAAAAAAAAGCCATGGTGGCGAAGTAAATACAATATAGCAAGTAAGTGCAAAGTAGAGATAGAAATAATGGGGTGCAAAGGAGCAAAATAAATAAATAAATACAGTAGGGGGAGAGGTAGTTGTTTGGGCTAAATTATAGATGGGCTATGTACAGGTGCAGTAATCTGTGAGCTGCTCTGACAGCTGGCACTTAAAGCTAGTGAGGGAGATAAGTGTTTCCAGTTTCAGAGATTTTTGTAGTTCGTTCCAGTCATTGGCAGCAGAGAACTGGAAGTAGAGGCGTCCAAAGGAGGAATTGGCTTTGGGGGTGACAAGTGAGATATACCTGCTGGAACGCGTGCTACGGGTAGGTGCAGCTATGGTGACCAGCGAGCAGAGATAAGGCGGGACTTTACCTAGCAGGGTCTTGTAGATGACCTGGAGCCAGTGGGTTTGGCGACGAGTATGAAGCGAGGGCCAGCCAATGAGAGCTTACAGGTCCAAGTGGTGGGTAGCATATTGGGCTTTGGTGACAAAACGGATGGCACTGTGATAGACTGCATCCAATTTATTGAGTAGGGTATTGGAGGCTATTTTGTAAATGACATCGCTGAAGTCGAGGATCGGTAGGATGGTCAGTTTTACAAGGGTATGTTTGGCAGCATGAGTGAAGGATGCTTTGTTGTGAAATAGGAAGCCAATTCTAGATTTAACTTTGGATTGGAGATGTTTGATGTGAGTCTGGAAGGAGAGTTTACAGTCTAACCAGACACCTAGGTATTTGTAGTTGTCCACATATTCTAAGTCAGAACCGTCCTGAGTAGTGATGTTGGACGGGCGGGCAGGTGCAGGCAGCGATCGGTTGAAGAGCATGCATTTAGATTTACTTGTATTTAAGAGCAATTGGAGGCCATGGAAGGAGAGTTGTATGGCATTGAAGCTCGTCTGGAGGGTTGTTAACACAGTGTCCAAAGAAGGGCCAGAAGTATACAGAATGGTGTCGTCTGCGTAGAGGTGGATCAGAGACTCACCAGCAGCAAGAGCGACATCATTGATGTATACAGAGAAGAGAGTCGGTCCAAGAATTGAACCCTGTGGCACCCCRATAGAGACTGCCAGAGGCRCGGACAACAYGCCCTCRGATTTGACACACTGAACTCTATCAGAGTAGTAGTTGTTGAACCAGGCGAGGCAATCATTTGAGAAACCAAGGCTATCGAGTCTGCCGATGAGGATGTGGTGATTGACAGAGTCGAAAGCCTTGGCCAGGTCAATGAATACGGCTGCACAGTATTGTTTCTTATCGATGGCGGTTAGGATATCGTTTAGGACCTTGATCGTGGCTGAGGTGCACCCATGACCAGCTCTGAAACCAGATTGCATAGCGGAGAAGGTATGGTGGGATTCGAAATGGATTCGAAATTATGAGCCATCCTCCCCTAACCAGCCTCCGCTGCACTTAACCATCATAAGGCAGTGTTACCCAATCCATTCCTGATGGACCCTGTGGGTGCAACAACAACAAATAAATCTGTCCCCCAAAAATGTCCACACCCTGGAGGTCCCACAGGAATGGAAGACTTCTGCCCACCAGACAACACCATAATGCTCAGTACCATTTAACTCTGTACCATCCTCAGCTCATGAAGTCAGTGACCGAGTCCTGTCCTGACATCACCCGTTTCTACAGCATCAGGAAGAGCCAAATGGGCCTCAAGATGTACTCATGGAGATCTCTGACAACCCTGGAAAGCATCAGCTGGGTAAGTAGATATAGACCCACTCCAGTTTATGAAGTTTTATCTTAAGGCAATACTACATAACGTATCTACAGTACCACTGCTATAGTACTTTGTACAGTATGCTCTCAGAGACTGGAGTCAACCCTTGTCTACACTGACAGGTCTAAAGTGTTTGCTTTGCGGTCATTGAATCGGTCTGCCGATTCCGCTAATACCCCGATTCCGCTAATAACCGCTAATACCCCTTACCGACAGCACTTATAATGGAAGAGAGAGAGCCAGGAATGCCGCAGCATAGACGGAGAACTGGTTAGCCTGCAKACTGGAATAGAGAGGAAAACCCTATTATATAGAGGGTGACTAGTCTTAATATGTCAACACTGGAAATTCTTGGCCTGTTTTGTACGGAGTAAAAAGCTTTCAATGGTTTTTGACTCAACTTGACTGTATATATTTGTTAATCTCCAACTCTCTTGGCAGAGGTTAAGCCAGACTGGAGTTTAATGTTCCACTGGTAAATGACTCTGTCTRTCCATGTCATGTTCCAGTATTTATAATGTGAACTCACAGATAGTGGGTTCATAGTGAGAGAAATGTTCCTTGTTTCTTTTTTGTGGGGTTCCTTCCTATGTGACGTAATCCCTAATATTTTGCTGTAACACAAGGCTTAAAGGACGACTGTACTTCCTGATTTGGCCTCGTTTTGAGGATAACTCATTAAGAAATGCTAGCAGCCATGACTGAAGCTAAACAATAGTTGTCTTAAGGGTGTGGTTTGATGTGGGTGTGTTATGTTTSCATATCGTACCTTGGCTGGTTTTGTTATTTGTCCCTCCTGAGTCACTGTAGTAACAACATAGCCACTAGTCTGAATTAATCTAAGATAAATCAAGAAATCTGTAATTAATTTAGACGTTTTTGCCGAGGTCTTAGTCGCGCAATTTGACATCTAGGTAAGATGTTTGGTCTGGCTGCATGCTCAGAACTGATTTCTGAGAACAATAACATGTCTACAACGTCATCATCTGCAAGCTGTCAAACTATTGTAAATAAAGCACGAGCTACACACTGTTTGTCAGTGCCCAAAATCACTTGTTAACTAYCTAAATTCCAACTCTGTGTTTGTTAATGAAGCTAGCAAGTAGTAGCTAGCAGGCACATTGAGCAGCCAGGCCACAATCAGCTGATCAAGTCACTGGCGAGTGGAGACGTGTGTGCTTCGTTGCTGTTTAGTTTTTTACAACTTTCTCATTATCTATTACCAGAGTGTGAGTCTGTCTGGCAGTGTTTCACAGAGAAAAAAACTGTCACGGGAGACACAAGATGCTCACGAATGGGTTTTGGAATATTGACAAGATGCAGTTGGGATACAAGTTCAAATCAAATGTATTTGTCACACATACACATGGTTAGCAGATGTTAATGCGAGTGTAGCGAAATGCTTGTGCTTCTAGTTCCGACAATGCAGTAATAACCAACMAGTAATCTAACCTAACAATTCCACAACTACTACCTTATCCACACAAGTGTAAAGGGATAAAGAATATGTACATAAAGATATATGAATGAGTGATGGTACAGAACGGCATAGGCAAGATGCAGTAGATGGTATCGGGTACAGTATATACAGTGAGGGGAAAAAGTATTTGATCCCCTGCTGATTTTGTACGTTTGCCCACTGACAAAGAAATTATCAGTCTATAATTTTAATGGTAGGTTTATTTGAACAGTGAGAGACAGAATAACAACAAAAATTACCAGAAAA
>NC_036846.1:7935137-7936885 GCF_002910315.2 Salvelinus sp. IW2-2015
ATGCATGTCAAAAATGTTATAAATTGATTTGCATTTTAATGAGGGAAATAAGTATTTGACCCCTTCTCAATCAAAAAAGATTCTGGCTCCCAGTGTCTTCATACAGGTAACGAACGGAGAAGTAGAGCACACTCTTAAGGGAGTGCTGCTAATCTCAGTTTCTTACCTGTATAAAAGATACCTGTCCACAGAAGCAATCAATCAATCAGATCCAACTCTCCACCATGGCCAAGACCAAAGAGCTCTCCAAGGATGATCAGGGACGATATGATAGACCTACAACGAAGCTGGGATGGGCTACAAGACCATCGCCACAGCTGCTTTGAGAAGTGACAACAGTTTCTGTGATTATTCGCAAAATGGAAGAACACAAAAGAACTGTCAATCTCCCTCAGCCTGGGGCTCCATGCAAGATCTCACCTCGTGGAGTTGCAATGATCATGAGAACGGTGAGGATCAGCCAGAGACTACACAGAGATCTTGTCAATGATCTCAAGGCAGCTGGGACCATATCATTCAAAAACAATTGGTAACACACTAGCGTGAAGGACTAAATCCTGCAGCGCCGCAAGGTCCCCTGCTCAAGAAAGCACATATACATGCCCGTCTGAGTTTGCCAATGAACATCTGAATGATTCAGAGGACAACTGGTAACTGTTGTGGTCAGATGAGACCAAAATGGAGTCCTTGCATCAACCCAACTGCCGTGTTTGGAGGAGAGGAATGCTGCTATGAACACCCCAGAAAACCATCCCCACCGTCAAACATACTCTCTTCTTGTGTGATACCTGCCGTGTGATGTACAACCACTACCCCACCATCTGTGACTTCCGCCTCACAAAACCCCCCAAGCAGAGGCTGAAGGAGATCCCGTCCAAGGGAGGCAAGCTCCCCAAAGCCCTGCAGCTGAGGCTGCAAKAACRYRGTCTGTGCAAACTGCATGCCAGCACTAAAGCCATCAACTAGCGGCGGCTAGCAGGAAGGCACAGGGATCGTGATTTTGAACAATCACAGACCACTTTGTSTGGAGGGTTGTTGTATTTCATTGGCTCTTGTTAGGGCACTTTCTGGTTGAAGTCAGTTTGGGTGTTTGGAAGTCTTTACACCATGTGGGCAGGCAAAYAAAACTATGTTTTGGGAGAGCAATGGTAAAATACATTGTAGTTTCAGTATGGTGTAGCTTTYTTGCTGAAGAAAGGGACCGATTGTATTTAGATATTTGAATCAGATTGGAGCAAAATATTGCAAGATGATTGAATGACAGGACCAAATATTATTTTCACTTGATTAGCTCTCAGAAAATAGTTACAACAACAACAAAGTGGCTTGATACTTGACAAATGCAGCGTTGGGTGGATATACCACTATTCTAGGAAAATTCATGCTACAAATTATAGGCCAAACTCATGAGCCTAAAATGACTTTTTTGACATATAGATAAGAGCTCATATGTTACACTCCAGAACTGATAAGAGTTCTATACATGAGATATTGTATATCTATTCACATAAAGTTCTGTTCTTATATTTTTGTTTGTTTGATACATTTTTATAATACTTAATTAAATAAKAAATGCTGCAATTTGGATGTCCTTGCAAGCCAAGAGACAATGTTACAAATTAATTCCAAGTAAAGCTTTTCTTAGAACACAACTAGTTCAAATCCATGTCTTATTTTCTATGTAGCTGTACATCCTGTTGCCGCCGGTGTCCTCCACGACGTTTGCGGCTGACAAAGCGACACCACAG
>NC_036846.1:7936985-7938431 GCF_002910315.2 Salvelinus sp. IW2-2015
TCGCATGCTTCACAATAGCCTCCATTTTGGGCTTAGAGTGGGGCTTTTTAAGGGCCACACGGCTGGCTTTCCTCTTTGCTACAAATTCTTCAATACTTTCTAACTCTGTTCTTGATGTTCCACATAGTCCCCTTTAGCTCTGAGGAAACAGAAAGGGTAAGAAGCCAGCATGTTAACAATAATCTGCTCATTACAATTGCTTTAATCTGCCAGAGGAGTTTTGTCTTATCAGATGAAGGCTGACTGAAGAGGAATTCTTTCAAAGCTCTTTGTTTTCACTGTAAATTACACTTTTTATAATATTTAACCTTTATTTAACTGGCAAGTCAGTTTAGACCAAAGTCCTATTGACATCGACAGCCCATGACACCCGGCTGGTGGCTGGGATTAAAAAAATAAAATATAGGACAAACACACATGCAGCGACACGAAGAGACACCACAACACTACATATAAGAGAGACCTAAGACAACAACCCAGCATGGTACCAACATAACAATGGCAGCCATGGTCGCCAAACATAACATGGCAAGCAGCACAAAACAATGTACAAACATTAATTGGGGCACAGAGCAACAGCACAAAAGGGCAAGAAGGTACGAGACAACAATACATAAATACCCGTGCTAGTCTTTCAAGCCCCTTTTTCCACAACTGGAAAAGTTCAGTAAATGCATTGCTCCAAGTAAATTTTCCCACTTTATTTAGCGTAATATGAATCGAAAGATTGATGACATTTAATATTAATAATCTTTGATTCGCATTGTGTACTGTCTGAAGGTGATATTTTGTTGTGCCGCAGCTTCAGGTCTCAGTTTCTGGATCCAGGTATGATCGTGTAGGCGTTGGAACCTTCCAAGATGAATAAGGGTACCGTGAGCAGGAGTGTCCCAGGGAGTAAGAGTGATGAATAGGCGGCTTGGTAGAACGCTTCTAACAGAATAAGTTGGAGTCGATTTTGGTTCCAAGCCGTTGGGGCTATGACCTCTGTTATTGGTGACAACACGTGATTCTTGATGGTTGTCTGTCTCTCAATTTTTTTTAAGGGGACACCGACAGCCATCCGTCTGTAATCTACGGAGTGACTTTATAAACAGCTGTGCTCTTTGAGGTAGTTAGGCAAAAAACCAGGCCAACAGACCCCAAATAACTCCTTAGCCGGCCCACAAGAATGGCATTGTTCCCGTATCAAAAGCTTTGGCCAGTCAATAAAAAATAGGCAGCAACCACATTACTTCGTATCATGGGCAATGGTGAATTCATTGAGGAACCTTTAAGGTTGCCGTGACACATCATAAACCTCTGAGTGGAACCCAGATTGTATTACCCGAGGAGGTAGGGAGGAAAGTAACACCCTAATATGACTCATTCCATTCTCTGTCTCCCGCATCCAGAAGATCAGCATGTAACCATACAGGATTGACTTTGCTTCAGTCAAAGAAAAAT
>NC_036846.1:7939765-8043783 GCF_002910315.2 Salvelinus sp. IW2-2015
GCCCTTAAACCCACAGCGCTATTTGAAAGCAGCATCAAGCTCATCACCATGCACATGTAACAGTTTAACTTTAGTCCGTCCCCTCGCGAACCAGGGACCCTCTGCACACATCAACAACAGTCACCCACGAAGCATCGTTACCCATCGCTCCACAAAAGCCGCGGCCCTTGCAGAGCAAGGGGAACCACTACTTCAAGGTCTCAGAGCAAGTGACGTCACCGATTGAAAGGCTATTAGCGCACACCACCGCTAACTAGCTAGCCATTTCACATCCGTTACACACATTCACCACCCCAGGAAGTTCAACATAAACATATTTAATTTGTTGCCYAATAAACTGCATGCTTTCCAGACAAGTCGTAGTGGGAGGACCACACACGTCATAGCGTGACTCCAAGTTTACTTTCATATCATGTTTATTATATCATTATTTGGCCTTAAATGCGTTTCCACTGACATTTCTTGCATAAATATTTTTACAGACACAAAAAGATCCCACCTTGTCTAGCGTATTTTGTTTTCTTGACATTTAGAAAGTTTTCCAAAACATTTTCTGTTTCCATCAGGCCTGTCATGACTTATTTTAAGCGACATGTACTTTACTCGCATAAAAAGGTTGGATGGAAAACTGGTTAGTTTTCTCTTTACCTTTCTCTGATGGATTCCCTTCAGCAGAGCGAATGTGCTGAGATGGTTGCAGGAGCACACTGTTTGGTTGGAGTTTGACATCACTGAGGTGCAACCCCGCCCAGACCACACCCCCGGTCCATTCTCATCCGACCAATAAACACAGGTGGGGTCAACGTCACTGGACTAGSATACAGAGTATATGGGTTGGGKTCAATTCCATTTAGACTCAGTAAATTCRKGAAAGAATGTGACTTAATGGAAAATATATCAATGAAAAACATGTTTTACTAACAGTCAGAAAATATTAATTAGAGACACAAGTGTTACCTGCAGGTGATTGAARGTGAGATTAACCGGTTGGGGCAGGTTTGTTGTGTTGGAGTTGCTAACGGACACCGTCGCAGCACTTGACATGAGCTGCTGGCTCTGATGAGAAGTGCTGTCCTTCAGACTATCCAGATTCTTATAGCTGAGCAGAATGACAAACGCAAACCCTGCACACAAAAACAACACAAGAAAACATAAGGCCTGATACAAAAACATGTACAACTCACAATATCTCAAGTGAATCTATCAATGTATGTCTTTAGTAATATTTGGAGCAGATGATTGGTACTGTAGGACTGCGGCTACCTGGGTAATTCTGGTCATCTCCGACTACCGTCTCCCAGGTGGTGTCAAGTTGAGTGTTCTCATTGGTCAGGCTGACTGGTCCTTTAGGTGAAGTCTTGTCTCTCCTCACCATAATCTCAACCTCTGTTTTTCAACATATTGACATAATCAACACAGACCAGAAATCACCATTACTGAAAGAACACAGTATTGCATTAATTATATTTTAAYGTTGACACGATGTAATGTGCTCGTTAGAGCTCCGTTTATGATCAGTAAGGTGTTCAGATTGTAGTACCTGCAAGGTGGTTAGTAAATGGGAAAGGGGGATACCTAGTCAGTTGTCCAACTGATTGTATTCAACTGAATTGTGTCTTCTKCATTTAAACCAACCCCTCTGAATCAGAGAGGTGCGGGCGGCTGCCTTAAATCGACATCCACGTCTTCGGCRYCCAGRGAACARTGGGTTAAMTGCCTTGCTCAGGGGCAGAATGACAGATTTTTACCTTGTCAGCTCGGGGATTCGATCCAGCAACCTTCCGGTTACTGGTCCAACGTTCTCACCGTCAGGCTACCTGCCGCCCCATTGTAAATATGTGCTCAGTGTGTGTGTGTTACCTGTGTGGTTGGTCTCTATCCTGGTCACGTTCTCTGTCAGCAGTGGAGCGATCAGTCTGATCGAGATTTCAATGGTTCTCAGTAACTTAGTCACTTCACTGCTACTACGGTGACCATTGGACTGGAGGTCCAGTTGAAGAACATCCGTGGTATTAACCAGTAACTAGAGAAGAGAGACATAAGGGTTTTGTACGTGTGTGTGTGTGCGTTTGCATGTGTGTTTCTGTGTGGTGACTTACTGTCAAAAGCACATCTCCAGTTGGCAGCGGTCTTGTAGGTCCAGACAACGTAGAGTTGTTCAACACCAAACAGTTGTTTCTCAACAGAGACAAGAAACTATCAAAGCCTGGTAGAGTCTGGGAGGAAAATGCATAAAAACATTTCAAGATCAAGGAAAAATACCCTTTTCTCAATTAATAATGTAATAATTCAAAAGTAAAGCTTTACCTGTCCGGGCTGTGTTTCATACTGGTCACAATTAAGCTCTAAAGTAAAAACATGCAGACATTTTTATCTCAATACCCTTCTACAGTACACTATGTACAGACCTGTCCATGATAAAGGAATTCATCATGGACCACAGGTGGAATGGTGCTTGTTTCTCACCTACACACTTCGTTTGGTTTTTGCCAAAGTTAGTAAATCCAGCAGGACACTGGCACCAGTAACTGCCATTCAGGTTTTGACAGATGCCCCCCTTTCCACATACTCCGTCTGTATTACACTCGTCAATGTCTGAAAGAGGAAGAGAGAGATGGCGAATTAAGGGAGAGAGGATGAAAGTGTGGGATGACAAGGAAAGGACGTCACACACAAACATTTTACCAGTGATATTCTCAGGCTCTAATCTAAACCCAGGAAGACACAGTATTAAACATCCTGCKGTGTTGACGCATGTTCAATTGTCCCCACAGACGAGGAGCATGTCTATACACTCGTTGATATCTAAATAATGTTTGATGAGTCCAAGTGTAAGAGGGTATGCTTCCACCTGCATCACCGAAATGGTACCTTTTCGGTGGCGCAGCTGGCTAGTGTGTTGTCAAGCAGACAGTTATGTGTGTTTGTTAATCAGAGGATAATTAGTTTGAGCCAGGGACAGTAAAGCAGGCACAGTGAAGCCTGTTACACAAGGAGTAAATACAAGTTGAARCAGAATATTTTGGGTCAGTCAAAATAACAAAACATTGGATGGGACAATCAGAAGACTCAAGAAGAATTGTGTTTCTCTCACCTACACACAAAGTTTGTCTGTCGCCAGAGTTCCTAAATCCATTGGGACACTGGCACAGGTAGCTACCCTCYTGATTAAGACAGGTTCCCCATTTCCCACAAATATTTGGGATCTCAACACACTTGTYTTTCTCTGAAAGAGAAAGCGTTTGTGTTGTCAAGCAGACAGTTGTGTGTTTGTTAATCAGAGGATAATTAGTTTGAGCCAGGGACAGTAAAGCAGGCACAGTGAAGCCTGTTACACAAGGAGTAAATACAAGTTGAAACAGAATATTTTGGGTCAGTCAAAATAACAMARCATTGGATGGGACARTCAGAAGACTCAAGAAGAATTGTGTTTCTCTCACCTACACACKGAGTTTGTCTGTCGCCAGAGTTCCTAAATCCATTGGGACAATGGCACAGGTAGCTACAACCCTGATTACGACAGGTTCCCGATTTCCCACAAATATCTGGGAACTTAACACACTCGTCTATGTCTGAAAGAGAAAGTGTGTGGTGAGGATGAAGTGGAGATGGAGAGATGAGTGTCTGATTATAAGGATGATACTAAAGACACAGAATTCTTACCCAAGCATTGTTGAGTGGCACCAGTAGTCAATAAACCCAGAAAAACACACACAGTAGTACCTAAAAAATACATAAATTCTAAAAGCTTTAACAGGAGCAAGGTATTGTGTTTCATTTGAAAACAGCATAACATTTTGTAAAAGCAGAATATTTCAGGTCATCCCACCCCCTTAACCTTTGACCTCCTAACAGCTAATTCCATGGGTGAAAGCACATGATAGTGTTGAAGCAAGCTGAATTGTCCCCACAGCGAGTGAGTTGTTACTGCACTCGTCGATATCTAAATGACACAACATATACAAAAGAATGTTCTGATACGTGTAATGTTACATGTCCATTTAAATGCACTGGTTTTGGCTAGTCCTGTTTACATACGATTGACTCTCAAACTCAAGGTAGCCATAAGAGTATTGATTCAAAGCTCTATACATCAGAGGAAAATAATGATTAAAGTTATGACAGAGATCATATTTAATTCACAATAAATACATATTTTCTGAATAAAGACCCCCCTTAAAGTGAATGGTGTTGAATGTTCTTGCACAAGGTCTGGTTAAGGCTGGAGAATGAACAAATGAGCCATGTATAAATTGCTGATATAGGTGAATATTACTGATCAACCTAACAA
The DNA here is from genome assembly GCF_002910315.2 of Salvelinus sp. IW2-2015. NCBI lineage: Eukaryota > Metazoa > Chordata > Actinopteri > Salmoniformes > Salmonidae > Salvelinus > Salvelinus sp. IW2-2015. The sequence goes on from NC_036846.1 coordinate 7,944,057, forward strand.
TACAATACAAAAAATTAAGTCTAAAACCTTCACATTCAGTCTTCATCATCATCACAAATAGCATAACACAAAATCCCCTTAACTTCAGCCCCACCTTTCTGTGGCGCTCCATGACCATAGACCTTGAGAAGCGCTAAATGAAGACATAAAAGAAAGGTTGAACTGCACACATACATATAATAAATATATAGCTTTTTAACAGACTCAGTGATGATATGTTGGTTAAATAAAAAGCTGAACATTTACTGACCCAGAATCAGGAGAAATATAATTTCTCCCATGCTCTCTGACAGGCGGTGAGTTAATGTCAAACACCAGCTTGGCTTTAATTCTAAATAATGATTTGATAACATCACGCATGTGGTCAGCACAGTGAAGCAATAACAGTTCATCTTAACTAGCAACGTCTTTCTCTTTAAATAGCATCCGCCCCTAAAAACCAGCTTCTCATTTAGAAAACAGCCTATGTAGCATCGACATGAGTCCAAAACGTATTCTTCACTGTCAAAATTGACTGCCAAGTGTAAATAGGATAATTTGTCATAAAGTCAGTCTTTGACTGAGTTTTGTGAGATTGTGGTCGTGACTACTGCATTACAACATAAATGAAGGTTGGGTTTGTTGAAATGGAGTGTAATGGATGGAATGGAGTGAATGGAATATTATCAAACCCATGAAAACCATGTTTTTTATACCATTCCATTTACTCCATTTCAACCATTATTATGAGCCATTCTTCCCTCAGCAGCCTCCACAGCTGTTCAATACTGCCCACAGCTGGCAGCACACAAGTAATCATCAATTCGGAGTGCAGCAGCACCCGACCCAATCCTAATGCCTGTGGTAAATTTGGATTAACTTTGGATTTCCATATGGGGCTAGTTAGGGACCATCTGTAAATTGCACAATGTACATGGGATGGTATGTTACCATTCAAATAGCTCCAAATGTCAACGACTTAAAAACCTCAAACCAACTATAAATTGTAGAAATTAATTTACAAATATTGAAAGCATTTCATCAGAAATCTAAAGGTTGTGGAACATGAAAATATAGAACCTTGGCATGACCCTGGAGAACACCCTGTTGTTCTCTGCAAACATCAAAGCAGTGACCAGCTCCTGCAGGTTCATGCTCTACAACATCCGTAGAGTACAACTCTACCTCACACAGGAAGCAGCGCAGGTCCTTATCCAGGCACTTGTCCTCTCCCGTCTGGACTTCTGCAACTCGCTGGAGGCTGYGCTCACCACTTGTGCAATCAAACCCCTGCAACTTATCCAGAACACAGAAGCCCGCATGGTTTTCAACCTTCCCAAGTTCTCTCATGTCACCCCGCTCCTCCACACACTCCACAGGCTTCCAGTCGAAGCTCGCATCCACTACAACAGCATGGTGCTTTCCTACGGAACAGCAAGAGGAACTCCCCCYCCCTACCTTTAGGCTATGCTCAAACCCTACACCCCAAACCGAGCACTCCGTTCTGCCACCTCAGCTTCCCCCTGAAGCTAGGACAGCAGAGTCCCTGCCCATCTTCCRAAAACATCTGAAACCCTACCTCTTCAAACAGTATCTTAAATAATCCTCCTCCTCACCTCGACCACCCCCCATTTTTTTAATAAAAAACATAAAACACTTAACCAGCACTTGCACTTGACACCACCCCACCCCCCTTCTAGCTCTGAATCTACAGATAGCTACATTACTGAGGAAAAATGTACTTTCTATGCCTGTGATATGTGGTTGTCCCACCTTGCGTTAAGATGAACGCACTAACTGTAAATGGCTCTGGATAAGACCGTCTGCTAAATGACTCAAATGTAAATGTAGTTGTCTCCTTTCTCTCAATTAGTTTCAGCCAGCTGGTGTGCGATTGTGGCAAAGTTGGTTGGACATTGTATAGCCTGCTCCAGTGTTAGTTAGGGACTTCAATCAATTATCATTTTTTAAACAAATAATTAATTGACTAATGTCGGTTTAATTATTTGAATTCCATTTTATTTGGTGGTTTTCTGCGATCTCAATGCTMACATTGCACAGTTTCCCTACAGATAAATCAGAGCCGGTCTGTGTTTCTTTTACGCCTCCTGCGGAAGAGACATACGAATGCTCAATCGTGAGGGGATATAGAGAACAACGGATACTTTGCAAGGTATCTCTACCTGAAAATGCATGATCTAAGTGATTGATAGTTGGGATTCAGCAGTCATAAAAGTATGCCTTAATTACTTTGAAGAACTACAAAATAGTCATTTTGTCAGACAGCATAGACAACAGCTCTAGAGATGAGATGATTACTTGGAATGAAATTATAAAGTTGTAAAATAAAAACACACACTGTAACTATTCTGCAGTAAAATTCTTCTCTGCAGATGCCCAAATTCTTCTCTGCAGATGCCACCACAACACCTATTTTCTGTAGTACAGTTGATCACCATGGCAATAAATGCTAAAAAGCCAACCTCACTGTAACAAATTTCATTCGTAGGCCTAGCACTCTGTACTGAAAAAAGTATACTACTCACCAGGAGCCTCTTAGGATCCCTCTCCCTTGACCCATCTTCCTGTACTTTCTTCTCTGCCTCAACATACGACCCCTTCTGTACAACTCTGACCCTGGCAACCTAAACCTGCCTCTCGCACCGCACCACTTCTGATCCCCAGGAACATGGGCACCGCTACAGTTAMCACATACCGCTTCTTTCACTGATACTACACATTCCTTTGTCCTGTGCCCTCCTGAACACTTCGCACACCTTGGAATCTCCCTCCTACACACTGCTGCAACATGACCATAAGCTTGGCACCTGAAACACTGTAGTGGATTTGGCACMAAAGCTCTTACGGGATAACCGATATATCCTAACATTACTTTGTCGGGTAACGACTCAGCATCATAACTGAAAAGGACAGAGAGTSACTCTTCTGTTTCAGCACGCTCGCCACCGGGTCTGCGTCGCACCAAACGGTGGGTTGTCACAGACACCGGGAATCCACCTCCACCCTTACCGCTACGAACGAACAAAAATAGACCTATTTTCTTGTTGTTACAACAACAAGAAAATTGTTTAAAGTGTTTTGTCTAAATACTCGTGGATTCTACTAATAAAAGAATGGACGACCTGACTAGAGAGGTCCAGGACCAGAAGAACAGTTTGCAGTTCTCCCAGGATCAGCTCGACAAGTTGAAACAGGAGAACGGCAAGATGACAGCAATCTGTATGTCATTGAGAAAGGACATCAGTTCTGTGTGTGAATCCATGATAACAATGACAGATAAATCAGACTATCTTAAGGGACAATCAAGGCAAAACAACATGGTTTTGGATGGAATTGCAGAATCTCCACATGAGACCTGGATGGAGTCGGAGGACAAAGTGAGGGAAATGATCTCTGAGAAATTGAAGATGGACCACAGGAAGATTGAGGTGGAGCGCGCCCACAGGAYTGGAAAACCCACCACYGAGCCCAGGTGAYAGGCCCAGGCCGATAGTGGTCAGGTTCCTGATGTTCAAGGACAAGGAAGCTATTCTGGAAAGAGYCAAGAACTTGAGAGGAATGTATATCTTCCTCAACGAGGACTATCCTGARGCTGTGCGCCAGAAGAGGAAAGAACTGATCCCAGCCATGAAAGCTGCCAGAGCGCGTGGGGACATTGCGTACATCCGCTACAACAGGCTCATTGTCCACCCTCCCTCCCAAAAGCCTGGAAGGGATGAGAAAGCCAAACCTATGGGTTCGTAGCCTCAACCCCGCAGCACACACACACACCAATGGATTAACCTCTTGGCGCACGGATCTCTTTAGCGGGATCATTTTCATCAACAACCGCTGAATTGCAGAGCGCCAAATTCAAAACAAATTACTAAAAATATTTAATTTCATGAAATCACAAGTGCAATATAGCAAAACACAGCTTAGCTTGTTGTTAATCCACCTGTCGTGTCAGATTTTTAAAATATGCTTTACAGCGAAAGCAATCCAAGCGTTTGTGTGAGTTTATCGATCACTAGACAAAACATTACAAACACCTAGCAGCAATGTAGATTGGTCACGAAAGTCAGAAAAGCAATAAAATTTGTTGCTTACCTTTGATGATCTTCGGATGTTTGCACTCACGAGACTCCCAGTTACACAATAAATGTTCCTTTTGTTCGATAAAGATTATTTTTATATAAAAAAACTCAATTTGTTTGGCGCGTTATGTTCAGAAATCCACAGGCTCAGGCAGGGCAGACGAAAATTCCAAATAGTATCCGTAAAGTTCGTAGAACATGTCAAACGTTTTTATAATCAATCCTCAGGTTGTTTTTAACATAAATAATCAATCATATTTCAACCGGACGGTAAACTATTCAATACAATAGAGAAAGAAAATGTTGAGCTACCACTTTCGCGCGCAAGAACTAATCATAGGACACCTGGCTATCCACTGACGCGATTTGATAAATCTCGCTAATTTTTCAGAATAAAAGCTTGAAACTATGTCTAAAGCCTGTTCACAACCTGTGGAAGCCATTGGAAAAGGAATCTGGTTGATATCCCTTTAAATGGAGGATAGGCAGGCAATGGAACAGGGATTTTTCAAAAATAAGAGGCACTTCCCGGGTTGGATTTCCTCAGGTTTTCGCCTGCAAAATCAGTTATGTTATAATCACAGACAATATTTTGACAGTTTTGGAACCTTTAGAGTGTTTTCTATCCTAATCTGTCAATTATATGCATATTCTAGCATCTGGGCCTGAGAAATAGGCCGTTTACCATTGGGAACGTTATTTTTCCAAACATGAAAATTCTGCCCTCCTAGCGTCAAGAAGTTAATGGACTGCTGAATGTATATCTTTTTTTATCTTGCTTTGTCTGCTCTTTCAATATTATGTCTATCACTGATAAGCTACCAAGGAAAAGGCTGAAAATAGCCCATATGAATATATGTAGCCTTAGAAATAAGGTTCATGAAATCAATAACTTGCTAACATCAGATAACCTCATATATTAGCCATTTCTGAGACTCACTTAGATAATCATTTGATGATACATCAGTAGTAATTCAAGGATATAACATTTATAGAAGAGATGCTTATGGGGGAGGAGTTGCTGTATTATTCAGAGCCATCTCCCTGTATTGCTTAGAGAATATCTTATGTCAATGTTATTGAAGTGTTGTGGTTGCAGGTTCACTTGGCACATCTAAAGCCTTTTCTTTTGGGGTGTTGCTATTGGCCACCAAGTGCTAACAGTCAGTATCTAAAATAATATGTGTGAAATGCTTGATAGTGTATGTGATGTAAACAGAGAGTCTACTTTCTTGGGGAGCTGAATATTGGCTGGTTTTCAAGAGGAAGCTTCTTACTGTAACCAGTGCCTGTAATCTGGTTCAGGTTATTAGTCAACCTACCAGGGGTTTACAAACACTACAGGAACAGATCATCCACATGTATCACTCACATTTTTACTAATGCTGTAGAACTTGTTCTAAGCTATATCCGTACCCATTGGATGCAGAGATCACAATATAGTGGCCATCATCCAGGAAGCCAGAGTTCCAACAGCTGGGCCTAAAATAGTGTATAAGAGATCATACAAAAGATTTTGCTATGACTCTTATGTTGATGATGTTAAAATATTAGTTGGTCTGATGTGATTAATGAGGCGCTCCAGACGCTGCACTTGATGAATTTATGAAATTGCTTCTTCCAATTATTGATAAACATGCACCTGTTAAGAAACTGACTGTTAGAACTGTTAAGGCTCCATGGATTGATGAGGAATTGAAAACTGTATGGTTGAAAGAGATGTGGCAAAAGGAGTGGCTAATAAGTCTGGCTGTACATCTGACTGGCTTATTTACGGCAAGTTGAGAATTATGTGACTAAACTCAACAAAAAGAAGAAGAAACTTTATATGAAGTCAAGCTCAATGATATAAATCATGATGGAAAAAAAACTTGAGTACTTTCAATGAAATTACATTCAACTCCATTTTTCATTGAATCAGATGGCTTATTCATCACAAACCATTTGATGTTGCCAATTATTAAATGATTATTTCATTGGCAAAGTGGGCAAACTTAGGCAGGAAATGGCCACGGCAAACAGTGAGCAATTATATTCATGTAATAAAAAACAAATAATGAGGAAAAGCAGTGCAAGTTTGGATTTTGTAAGTTAGTGTGGGAGAGGTGGGAAATGATTGATAACGATCAATAAAGACAAACCTCCTGGCATTGACAACTTAGAAGGAAAGCTACTGAGGATGGTGGCTGACTCTATAACCACTGCTATCTGTCATATTTTCATCTGAGCCTAGAGGAAAGTCTTTGTCCTCAGGCCTGGACGGAAGTAATCCGCTACCCAAGAGGTGGTAAAGCGGCCTTTACTAGTTTTAACAGCATACCTATAAGCTTGCTGCAGCTCTAGCAAACTGTTGGAAGAAATAGTGTTTGACCAAAATACAATGCTATTTTCTCTGTGAACAATTAACAACAGACTTTCAGCATGCTTTATAGAGAAGGGCACTCAACATGTACTGCATTGACACAAATGACTGATGATTGGTTGAAAGAAATTGATAATAAGAAGATTGTGGGAGCTGTACTGTTAGATTTCAGTGCAGCCTTTGATATTATTGACCATAACCTGTTGTTGAAAAAACTTAAGTGCTATGGCTTTTCAACCTCTGCCTATCGTGGATTCGAGGCTATCTATCTAATAGAACTCAAAGGGTTTCTTTAATGGAAGCGTCTCTAATGTCAAACATGTAAAGTGTGGTGTACCGCAGGGCAGCTCTCTAGGCCCTCTACTCTTTTCTATTTTCACAATGACCTGCTACTGGCATTAAACAAAGCATGTGTGTCCATGTATGCTGATGATTCAACCATATACGCATCAGCAACCACAGCTAATGAAGACACTGAACCCTTAACAAAGAGTTGCAGTCTGTTTTGGAATGGGTGGCCAGTAATAAACTGGTCCTGAACATCTTGAAACTAAGAGCATTGTATTTGGTACAAATCATCCCTTAAGTGCTAGACTCTCAGCTGAATCTGGTAGTGATGGTGTGGCTGTTGAACAAGTTGAGGCGACTAATACTTGGCATTACCTTAGATTGTAAACTGTCATGGTCAAAACATATAGATTCAATGGTTGCAAATATGGGGAGAGGTCTAGCCGTAATAAAGAGATGGTTTGCTTTTTTGACACCACAGTCCAAAAAGCAAGTTCTGCAGGCTCTAGTTTTGTCTAATCTTGATTATTGTCCAGTCGTGTGGTCCAGTGCTGCAAGGAAAGATCTAGTTAAGCTGCAGCTGGCCCAGAACAGCAGCGCAAGTTTTGGCTCTTATATTGTAATCAGAGGGCTATATTAGTACTAGTATCCTAATAAAATACAAATTACCAAAAATCCCATAATCACTCCTATCAATGGCACCTCTGTTGTCACGATCGTTGTAATGATGAGACCAAGGCGCAGCGTGAGTAGAGTTCCACAATTTTAATCAACTGAACTACCTAACAAAACAACACAACGAAACGTGACGCTCACAGGTGTGACGCAGCTCAGGCCAATCAATCGTAGACAAGATCCCACAACACAAACGAGGAAAATGGCTACCTAAATATGATCCCCAATCAGAGACAACGATAAACAGCTGTCTCTGATTGGGAACCATATCAGGCCAACATAGACATACAAAACCCCTAGACATACAACACCCATAGACATACAAAAACCCTAGACATACAAAAACCCTAGACATACAAACTAGCGTACCCACCCTAGTCACACCCTAACCTAACCAACAATTATAGAAAAACAGAGATATCTAAGGTCAGGGCGTGACACCTGTTCCTGAGAGCAAAGCAAGTAACAGGTATTTTCCCCATTCGCATGGCGCAGAGCACCCGCTGCCTCTGGGAGGAAGAAACACAAAAAATCTTCACAAGTCCACTTCACTGATTCAACAGTACCCAACTCCTTTTTCACCCAATCTGAACCCACGTGTCAGCCAAAAGGCACCGGTCCACTTTCTCCAAAAATGTCACTCCTACTCTACCAGAATCCTCTTTATCATGACCGTCGGGGTGAGGCTCGGGCTCTGAGACCTTCACTACACCTGCCACCTCAGGTAATTCATCCTCCTTCTCTTCTAGTTCATCTCCAGAGCTACTGGAGTACAGCTCATTCTTATGAACTCGACACCAATCTTCCTCGACACATTGTCTCCCTCGTTGTTGCTAGCTTCATCGGATTCAAACTTGTAACCTACTTCCTTCCGTCTCCTCATCGACCCCAACCCTGGAAATATACTTCCGTTACAATTCTTATCACTTTCACTGTCGGACACCATGTTCCAGGCATAGACTGTAAAAAATACAGTAAAAAGAAAAAACAATGTCTCCATCCCTCCATCCTGTGTGTGAATAACATCATTAGGTCTTAAAGAGACAGCGTGCACTTTCATAAAAGACGAGGTTGTGTCTTTTTATGCAAATGTTGTTGATCAGTATAATAAAATAAGTCCCAAATGGAAGGGAAACAGATTGTTTGTAGTCTGTAGCCTCATGATATCAGCCAAAACAAGCTCAATAACACTACTGAATATGCATTAACCTGAATTATGAATAGGCCTAGGCTATATCTTGGTTAATTTACCCAGTTTATCAATAGAGATTTACCATTCAAATAAATGATTACCATTATGTTGTTATGTACAGTAAACAAAAATATAAATGCAACATGTAAAGTGTTGGTCCCATGTTTCATGAGCTGAAATTAAAGATCCCAGAAATGTTTAATACGCACAAAATGTTTATTTCTCACAAATTTTGTCCACACATTTATTTACATCCCTGTTAGTGAGCATTTCTCCTTTGCCAAGACAGGTGTGGGATATCAAGAAGCTGATTAAACAGCATGATCATGACACAGGTGCACCTTGTGCTGGGGACAATAAAAGGCCACTGTAAAATGTGCTGTTTTGTCACATAACACAATGCCACAGATGTCTCAAGTTTTGAGGGAGCTTGCAATTGGCATGCTGACTGCAGAAATGTACACCAGAGCTGTTGGCAGAGAATTTATGTGAATTTTATGTCATTTTCTCTACCATAAACCACCTCCAACGTCGTTTTAGAGAATTTGTCATTACGTCCAACCGGCCTCACAACTGCAGACCACGTGTAACCACGCCAGCCCAGGACATCCACATCCGGCTTCTTCACCTGCGGGATCGTCTGAGACCAGCCAGGAGTATACCAGGAGTCTCCCCAGGAGGCTCCCCAGGCCCACCCATGGCTGCGCCGCTGCCCAGCCATGTGAAATCTATAGATTAGGCCCTAATGAATCTATTTCAATTGACTGATTTCCTTATATGAACTGTAACTCAGTAAAATTGTTGAAATTGTTGCATGTTGCATTCATATTTTTGTTCAGTATAGTTAGATTTCATAAAAACAAAGGCAAATGTATTGTTTTATTGTATAATTGACTGTATAAACAGACACAGGTCAGGTCATTATCTGTGCGCAGTTTGACTGGCAATTTGCAATTCAAACAATAACAAATCAGCGACCCTACTACAGTTTGGATAAAAAGCTAAGGGATTTGGCTAGATAAATGTAACCACTCTCAAWACAAATGATGATTAGCAAATAAAAAAAGGGGGTTTCTGGTTAATCCTTCACATTTTTACAAACATATTTTATACTTTGCAAACACAAGTGGTCAAATATGTTTTTCTGAATATGAAAACATTTGTGACTCCACAGATGACATTTGTGACTCCCTTTCCTCATATAATTTCCAAGCTAAATTTCCCTTCCTTGTTTCCTAGCATCTTTTCTTGATCGTTTTCTTCCTTTCCTCCTTTGCTATGCTAGCTCTCTTTCCTCCAATAATTTCCTAATTCTCTTTCCTTTCCTCCTATTATAGCTTCGTTTCTTTTTCCTTGCTCCCTTTCCTTCCCTAGATACCTTTCCTCTCCTCCTTTCCTAGATCAATTTCTTCCTTTCTTAGCTTCATTTCCTCCTTTCCTTAYTCCCTTTCCTTCCCTAGCTTCCTTTCCTACATCCATTTCCTACTTTCCCAGCTTACTTTTCTCCTACTACAGTATTGACTTAGGGCATTCTGCACTACTACTACTGAATGTCACACCAGCCTTCGCTTTGGCTCCCCCTCCTGCCCAGCTCAGACGTTCGGCCTCGCCGGCCTTCTAGCTGCTGCYGAACCTGCTGTGGGCAAACGCCCTTCACTCATCAACCCCGTACATGTCTCGTCATCATTACACACACCTGGTTCCAATCCCCACTCTATCACTGTATATATACTCCCTTTGTCATTGTAAATGTTGCTTGTTTTCCTGAGAGGATTTTCTCCTACTATTTCCTGAGTACTTTATTATTTTGCACTTTGGGTTTCGTCCCGCTTTTATATATGGCGCTTTAATAAATTCAGTAGTTCTACACCTGTGACTGCCTACTCCTCTCTACACTTGTGACACTGCTACTATTACAGTTACTTTAACAGTACCAGCAAATCAGTGGCCCTGTGGTAGAGTGTAAGATAACCTTGCTGCTGCTCGTTTGCAACAGCTTTCTTGGGTGGTTCCTATTCTTCTAAAGTAATGGGAAAGTTGCTGCAAAGTGCAAAAAAAAATTTTTTAAGTTCCAATGTCCAGTGACCTTGTTGCCCGTGTAGCTAACTAGGTAAACTGATCAATCAGACAGCTACCAGCTTTCTGGTAACACAGCCTTAAACAAAGCACTGCAAAAACTTGGAAAGCTGGTATYACAGTCTGATTTACCAGACTACCTAGCTAGCTACACAGGCAACAGGTTATATACAAATGTGCCAATGGTGACTGTTGGTTTCTATATTACTGTGCAACTTATTTAGCCCGTTCACAAATGAAGCCTACTTCTTATAAAAATGGTCCTATCCTCTTAAAGATTTGTCACAATACTGCCACAGAATATTAGCAAGTACTTGGGGCTCTCGAGTGGCGTAGCGGTCTAAGGCACAGCATCTCAGTGCTAGAGGTGTCCTACAGATCCTGGTTCAATTCCAGGCTGTATCACAACCGGCCATGATTAGGAGTCCCATATGGCAGCGCACAATTGGCCCAGCGTTGTTAGGGTTTGGCTGGGGTAGGCCTTCATTGTAAATAAGAATTTGTTTTTAACTGACTTGCCTTGTTAAATAAAAAACATTACATCAAATGAACCACCTCCCATTCGAAGCATCTCCCACGCTCCCTTTGCCTGTGACCACAACACACCGCAACCACATCTCTCTTAGGGTGGCCACATTATCCTGCCTCCATCCTAAAGTTGTCAAATAAAACTTCATGTTTCAGCCCGGTAGACCAGTTCCTACAACCAGCGGTAGAGGCCGGTATGAGAGCATAGCAGACTCTACTCCTGTCTATCTGACTGAGCAGCTACTGAGATATATCCATCAGAACACAGGTCTACCATGGTGGGCCAGTACCGTCTGTACCACCGTTCCCCTGAGGACAGTCGTAACACTGCCACTGGGAGCCTATGTGTTGCATCAAGAACCAAGCATCCTATTATACAGTGTGTTTTTCAGCCCTTGTTGGTGCACACACTAGTCTCAACAGGGTCAGAGTTGAGCTTGAGAAGCCCTGGGGTGAATCTCCATAGTCTAAAGTCAAGTAGCATCCTTCCTCATCTTATTTCCTTAATTTGCACAGGTGAAAGCAAATATCCAGGAAGCATCGACAAGTGGTTTCACCTATTTTGTGAACACAGACGGATGCAGTTGAAGGAGAAGAGATACGAGTAGGAAGCTACTTTAGACGATTGAGGTACACCCCTGGTGTAATGTATTATTTGCTAAACAATTTAAAATGTAAATGTACAGTATCCAAACAACCACATCAGATTTTATCAGGAAAGAAGTGCTCATCCATATTGTTATGTTAAACAAGTGAAACATGATATCATCACAATGGGGAGATGTTCTCTGCTGCTCACTATTCCACCAGAGGGAACACATGAGACACGTGTTGAAACTCCCTCGTCTCCCTTCGTTTTGTCTGTTATTGAAACATCTCAGGAAGATCAAGATGTTTACACACATTCTGGGGAACTATGACGCATTTTAAAGTCAGCCAATGCTGTGACTGGTGCAAACGTTGCAGAGTGCTTGGCCTTATTAAGCATTCTTTCCCACTCCTCCATCCTTCCTCAGCTGTGGGATGTCGTTTTTTTCCTGCCTCCACCTACTCCTTTTCCTCCCCTCCCCAGTGCTGCTCTCTCCCCCACTGTGTGAGAACAAGGGTCAGCATATCGCTCCCCCTCTCACAGGCCTGACACACACACACACACACACACACACAGACAGACAGACAGACATGAACGCACAAGCATTCTATTCTACTCATGTCTGTGAATGACCTTCATGAGTCATCATGAGGAGAACAGCATTTTTACTTAAATATTTGGCTGTAATACATCAAGGTCCCTGACTCTTGAAGGACTTTGAGAACTTGATTTAAAAAAGGAGCAGTCGGGTTGAATGTTTCGTTGTCATAACTCAGAGAGAGTGCTCCCTTCTGACCAGGCTACTTGGCTACCCTGATTCACTCTACGRCCTATGTCCAGTTTTGGGTTACTAATGTGTGCAGTGTAATTTTATAACTTTTGGCTGCAGGGGGAGTCTATGTTGAATCAAAGCTAACCCCCGTGCTTCTCTTTGCTTTCAGCTAAGTTGAAGACCTGAAAATGGAGATAGCGGAGCTGGCTAAGAGGTTGCGCTACGAGATCTCAGTGCGAGCCAAGTGAAAAGGGCTGGATGCAAAAACACTGCCGGTAAAGAAATTACCTTTGACCCAGGCTCATGGAGGGCTGCCTCTGGGAGCTTGGCGCCAACCTCAAGACTCTAGTCTATACATATCAACAAAAATAGAACGCACTGCCTCGCTCAGTACGGAAGTGGTCAGATGATGCAGATGCTTAGCTACAGTACTGTTTTGCTAGCCCAGACTGGAATATGTTCCGGTATTCATTGGCGAGTATTCCACATTAGTCACCGGCTTCATCAATAAGTGCATCAATGACGTCGTCCCCACAGTAACCATATGTACATATCCCAAACAGAAGCCATGGATAACAGGCAACATCCACACTGAGCTAAAGGCTAGAGCTGCCAATTTCCAGGAGCGGGACACTAATCTGGACGCTTATAAGAAATCCCACTATGCCCAACAAATGAACCATCCAACAGGCAAAGTGTAAATACAGGACTAAGATTGAATCTTACTACACCGGCTCTGACTACCAGATGAGCTAAATGCTTTCTATGCTCGCTTCAAGTCAAGCAATACTAAACCATGCATGAGAGTACAAGCTATTCTGGACAACTGTGTGATCACGCTCTATGTAGCCAATGTGAGTAAGACCTTTAAACATCTGGCAGGGCCAGATGGATTTCCAAGACGCGTACTCAGAGCATGTGCTGACCAACTGGCAAGAGTCTTCACTGACATTTTCAACCTCTCCTTGGCTTAGTCTGTAATACGTGCATAGTCCCTGTGCCCAAGAAAGCCAAGGTAACTTGCCTAAAGGGTAGCCATGATGTGCTTTGAAAGGCTGGTCATGTCTTACATCAACACTAATATCCCAGAAACCCTAGACCCACTACAATTCACATATCGCCCCAACAGATGATGCAATATCTATTGCTCTCCACACTGCCCTTTCCCACCTGGACAAAAGGAACAACTACGTGAGAATGCTGTTCGCTGACTACAGCTCAGCATTCAACACCATAGTGCCCTCAAAGCTCCTTACTAAACTAAGGACCCTGGGACAAAACACCTCCATCTGCAACTGGATAGTGGACTTTCTGATGGGCTGCCCCCAGGTGGTAAGGGTAGGCAACAACATATCTGCCACGCCGATCCTCAACACGGTTGCCCCTCAGGGGTGAGTGCTTAGTCCCCTGCTGTACTCCCACGACTGGGTGGCCATGCAAGACTCCAACACCATCAWTAAGTTTGCAGACGACACAACGGTGGTAGGCCTGATCACCGACAACGATGAGACAGCCTATAGGGAGGTCAGAGACCTGGCAGTGTGAAGCGCTAAGTCTAGGTCCAAAAGGCTCCTTAACTGCTTCTACCCCCAAGCCATAAGACTGCTAAACAGTCAATCAAATGGCTATCCAGACTATTTGCATTGACCCCCTTTTTTACGATGCTGCTACTGGCCATTTATTATCTATGCATAGTCACTTACTACCTACATGTACATATTACCTCAATTACCTCGACTAACCTTTACAACCGCACATTGACTTGGTACCGGTACCGCCTGTATACAGCCTCATTATTGTTATTTTATTGTGTTACTTTTTTWAAAACGTTAGTTTCTTTAATTTAGTATTTATTTTTCTTACTTACTTTTTAAAAACTCTGCATTGYTGGTTAAGGGCTTGTAAGTAAGCGTTTCATGTTAGTCTACACCTGTTGTATTCGGCGCATGTGACAACATTTGATTTGATAATCCTTGCCTTTTGAGTTTTTCTTAAAAGAAAAATGCTCTCTTGATCTTCGCTGTCAATGCAATGGTGTATGACAGTTTCCTTTTTAGATCTATTTTACACTGAACAAAAATATAAAATATAAAAGATTTTATTGAGTTACAGTTCATATAAGGAAATCAGTCAGTTGAAATACATTCATTAGGCCCTAATCTATGGATTTCACATGGCTGGGAATACAGATATGCATCTATTGGTCACAGATACCTTAAAAAAAAAATGGTTTTCTGAATCATGCCCCTGTCAGTATCTGGTGGGACCACCAGCCCGCCACATCTCCTTCTCATAGAGTTAATCAGGCTGTTTATTGTGGCCTGTGGAATGTTGTCCCACTCCTCTTCAATGGCTGTGCGAAGTTGCTGGATATTGGCGGGAACTGGAACACGCTGTCGTACACGTCCATCCAGAACATCCCAAACATGCTCAATGGGTGACATGTCCGGTGAGTATGCAGGCCATGGAAGAAGTGGACATTTTCAGCTTCCAGGAATTGTGTACAGATCCTTGCGACATGGGGCCATGCATTATCATGCTGAAACATGAGGTGATGGCGGCGGATGAATGGCACGACAATGGGCCTCAGAATCTCGTCACGGTGTCTCTGTGCATTCAAATTGCCATCGATAAAATGMAATTGTGTTCGTTGTCCATAGCTTATGCTGGCCATAACRTTACGCCACCGACACCATGGGGCACTCTGTTCACAACGTTGAGATCAGCAAACTGCTTGCCCACACAATGCCATACACGCTGTCTGCTATCTACAGTTACAGTTGAAAACGGGATTCATCCACGAAGATCACACTTCACCAGCATGCCAGTGGCCATCTAAGTTGTGAATTCTCCCACTGCAGTCAGATCAAGACCCTGGTGAGGACTATGAGCACACAGACGAACTTCTCTGAGAAAGTTTCTGACAGTTTGTGCAGAAATTCTTCGGTTGTGCAAACCCGCAGTTTCATCAGCTGTTCAGGTGACTGGTCTCAGACGATCCCGCAGGTGAAGAAGCCGGATGTGGAGGTCCTGGGCTGGCGTGGTTACACGTGGTCTGCGGTTGTGAGGCCAGTTGGCCGTATTGACAAATTCTCTAAAATGATGTTGGAGGTGGTTTATGGTAGAGAAATTAACATTAAATTCTCTGCCAACAGCTCTGGTGTACATTCCTGCACTCAGCAATTGCACGCTCCCTTAAAACTTGAGACATCTGTGGCATTGTGTTATGTGACAAAACTGCACATTTTAAAGTGACCTTTTATTGTCCCCAGCACAAGATGCACCTGTGTAATGATCATGCTGTTTAATCAGCTTCTTGTTATGCCACACCTGTCAGGTGGATGGATTATCTTGGCAAAGGAGAAATGCTCACTAACAGGGATGTAAACACATTTGTGCACAAAATATGGGACCAAAACTTTACGTGTTGCGTTTATATTTTTGTTCAGTATAGATCTGGTTAGTTATGAAATACAATTTAACTTCTATGAAGAAGGTCCTTGTTGTTCAACTGATAAATTACACTGTATCAGGTTTCCATGTCAGCTATGAGGTTTTACAAGTAGTAACTAAATTGAACTTCCTTAAAAAATCCTTTGTGTCCCATTAGATACCAATTCAAGAAGAACCTGAAGAGAATAGTGTCTGAGCTGTATGCGGGGGATAACTGCCACCCCTTCAAGGCCAGCCTGCTGGTATGGGTGCAGCTGCCCATGTGAGTGTGACTCTCCCTGGCCCTGCAGATCCTGAGCCTGGGGGTGTCTGATGACGCCACTGGTAAACCTCCACAATGGTACCCACCTAAATGGTAATAGCTGAAAACACACTGAGGATGTTTTCTCCCGACTTTAGTGACAATTCCACCAAGTCCACAGGACGTCTCTCTTATATGGAAGATACACACACACACACACACACACACACTCAGAGAAATACACACACACACATGCTGTACATTTTATAGTTGGACAGATGTTGCGACAGACAAACCCTGCTTGTCCCTGAATAGCCTTCTCTGGTTTTGAAAGCCCTCTCTCGCTCTTTCCCAGGTACACTGATTCATCCTCCCAATCTACCCCCCCCCCCCAATCTGTCTCGATAATCTGGAGTGTAATTTTGTTGTCTTCCTTCGGAGCACCATGATCGTTACATAAGAAACCGATCTGCCAAAGAGAAACCCAAAACACTGGTCCACATGAGAGTAGGCCCATGAAATCCTCCAAGGAAGACTGAAAAAATCGGAGGCTATTCCTGACCTTTGGTTTACTTAGATCTATTCTAGTAGGGTGATGTTTCGTAAGCTTTTTCAGATATGATTCTGAGGGGCTACCCATATGAACCTCACTTCCAGTTGAATTTTATTTTATGTATAGAATTAAAACCTGCTTATTTGTCTATGCTGAATGCCAAAGATTGACACACTATCATTTTGCCCTCCTCATTCTTCTCTAGTCTATGACTCTGTATTGGTTGACCTCCAGTTGTGTGGGACTGGGACACAATCTGCTCCTGCGCTCGCCTCGCTTCCGGAGGCTGTGCCGCATCCCCTCCACGCRCTCCAACTCAGACACGCCTTACAGAGATATTGCTTCTTCCTTCGYTTCCAAATACATAGAGTCAAAACGGTTTTCCATCTCATAGTGGATAAAAGACTTTYAATCCTAAATCAACCCTAAAGCCCCTTCCCCAATTCAGCCAGTCAAGGTATTAATGATTAGCTGAATAATCACGTGTTAGCGCTAGGTTGGCACAAACACCTGCACTGTACACCCTGTATCTCTCCAGGACAAGGGTTGGTGACCACTGAACTGAGATCTAGAGTGGACCACGATGGGTCATGGTCCATCAGAGAAAATCAGACATATCCAACACGTCCATATCTAACTAACCAAGTCAGTATCAAGATATCTATGTGACTGGTGTATACTGTAACATGTACGTGCATGCTTACTTTGAAAGGCAACCACTCCTTGTTCTACCCAGGATAACTTGGTGTTGTGATTAAGGAATGTAACTGGCAATGCAACTTTAACTGGCATTGTAACTGGCAAATGATGTGCAAGAAATGTATTTAAGATGACCACCATAGTCATGGATGATCAGTGGATGCTAGATTTGTACTTTGAACATCCAGTGTAAATTGCATAAAATGTTTATTTATTGAATGTGAATCTCATTATGTGATCCATAAATTGTTGATTATATCAGATGTGTTCAAAAAGTTGAAGTAATTGGGTTGAAGTTACTTCAGTAAAATAAAACATTATTTTGTATTAACTGTGGTGTTTTTGGTTAATTGCAAAGTCAATTTAAAATGGGGATTTAGACCAAAACTTTTATGGAGACATGGAAGTCAAAGGAGGGGATTTTGGGGGCGGGGTTGAGCTTCAACAAAATCGCTAATAAGAACTGTACGGTGCTTTACACTGTATGAGACAGCCATGGCAATACAGAACCACCACTATAAACTCAACATCAACATGTTGGTGCTTTTCGCCGTGGCGGTATCGTTGTCACTTGCGTCCGCATCTGCGGACCGTGTGCCGCGCACCTGTGGCACGTGTGAACCCAGCCTGTGCGACCCTCTACCAAAGGAGGGCTGCAAGTCTGGCACAATTTTTGACTTCTGCGGTTGTTGTTCACTTTGCGCGTATGGAGCCGGGGAACCATGTGGGGGGCGCGGAGTCACAGCCAAGCGTTGCGCCTCTGGACTGGAGTGCGTAAAGAGCGAAAAGGACAAAAAGACAAAGCTCGGCGTTTGCGCCTGCAAAACCAACTACGAAGTGTGTGGCTCCGATGGGGTGACTTATAAAACTGGTTGCGACTTGAAAGTTGCCAGCCTGAAAGCGGTGAGCGAGGAGAAGCCTGAAATCAAGATTTTGAATAAAGGAAAATGCTCAACAGGTGAGAATGGGGGGAACGGCAGATAACGGTCCACTTATTATATAGAGCGCAGTAGTAGTTTAGTGGACATTGAATTCTGTATATTTTGGAAAAACTGTTTTGATTTGGTGTATCACGCTACAATAATTCTCATCCATCTCAAATACATTCTGACCTAATAGCCAATAGTTCACCAAGGGGCCTAGACATTACATTTTGGTGTTACATGTTGGTGTCACTTTCATCTTGACTAATCTTTCCCCTCGATCAGTAAGAGGTATTATGTTTTTTTAAAGTGTGATATGCTTGCTATAAGCTTTCTGGCATAATCAATAACCATTTACACAATGCAAATAATGTTAATGTATTGATCCCTACGGATGGTATCTCTCTATGACCTGTTGTCAATGTTTGCCTTGCATGAACTGATTCTAAATGGTCTTGATTAGACTACTGTCCAATGCACCATCAACTTACATTGTTATTGTACATCCCTGTCACAATACATTGATTTGTCTTGGGACCCATGCAGAGACATGAGTGTTCTCTAGTTACTGGATAGAAGAACTGACTGAGAACTATGGAAAATCTGTGGCACTATCCACTGGGTGTGGACAAGGTTTACATCATCCTCTATCTCTATAATCCTTCCAAAACAACCAGATCTAACTAATGCCAGCCACTGAACAAGCTGAAAGCCGTTGTCTCCACTCTGGGGTGGCACTCTCTATAGTACATATAGCCCTGAACAGACAGCGCCTCGCCTACAAATACACAGACAGGCCCTGTTGGTTTAAAGCAAAGCCAGCAGTGTCTAGTTCACTGAACCTTCACATGATTAATTATAACTGCATGCCGGCTCTGGATTAGGCAGGCGAAAGGTTTCAGGACGTGGAAAAAGAATGGAGGAAAAAACCTGGCTAGCTGGCAGATAAAGTCGTGCCACACGAAAGGCCCCAGACTCTTGCTAATTTGCCCATATACAACAGGGCGATGTCAGACCACCACTTAAGCTGCACCCTTTAGGCTCTCAGATAGGTCAAGGTGAATATAACGTTAGGTTCAAGTTCAAGGCCAACATTCCTCTCTCCACTCCAAGTTGTTATTGTTTTCTCAGGGTTCGTTGACTAGGCCTAGGGCTGTGGTTTCAGGGGAGGATTTTGTTGACCTTACTTAATTGGTGACAGTAAATTTCACCGGAATTCAAAACAACATGGGCCTCTAGCTACAGTTGAAGTTGGAGGTTTACATGCACTTAGGATGGAGTCATTAAAACTTGTTTTTTCAAACACTCCACAAATTTCTTGTTAACAAACAATAGTTTCGGCAAGTCGGTTAGGACATCTACTTTGTGCATGACACAAGTAATTGTTCCAACAATTGTTTACAGACAGATTATTTCACGTATAGTTCACTGTATCACAATTCCAGTGGGTCAGAAGTTTACATACACTAAGTTGACTGTTCCTTTAAAC
The DNA here is from genome assembly GCF_002910315.2 of Salvelinus sp. IW2-2015. Classification (NCBI taxonomy): domain Eukaryota; kingdom Metazoa; phylum Chordata; class Actinopteri; order Salmoniformes; family Salmonidae; genus Salvelinus; species Salvelinus sp. IW2-2015. The sequence continues at coordinate 7,963,973 of NC_036846.1, forward strand.
AGCTTGGAAAATTCCAGAAAATGATGTCCTGGCTTTAGAAGCATCTGATAGGATAATTGACATCATTTGAGTCAATTGGGGGTGTACCTGTGGATGTATTTCAAGGCCTACCTTCAAACTCAGTGCCTCTTTGCTTGACATCATGGGGAAATCAAAAGAAATCAACAAGTCTGGTTCATCCTTGGGAGCAATTTCCAAACGTATGGAGGTACCACGTTCATCTGTACAAACAATAGTACGCAAGTATAAACACCATTGGACCACGCAGCCGTCATACCGCTCAGGAAGGAGACGCGTTCTGTCTCCTAGAGAGGAAAGTACTTTGGTGCCGAAAGTGCAAATCAATCCCAGAACAACAGAAAAGGACCTTGTGAAGATGCTGGAGGAAACAGGTACAAAAGTATCTATATCCAAAGTAAAATGAGTCCTATATCGATATAACCTGAAAGGCCGCTCAGCAAGGAAGAAGACACTGCTCCAAAACCGCCATAAAAATGCCAGACTACGGTTTGCAACTGCACATGGGGACAAAGATCGTACTTTTTGGAGAAATGTCCTCTGGTCTGATGAAACAAAAATAGAACTGTTTGGCCATAATGACGATCGTTATGTTTGGAGGAAAAAGGGTGAGGCTTGCAAGCCGAAGAACACCATCCCAACCATGAAGCACGGGGGTGGCAGCATCATGTTGGGGGGGGTGCTTTGCTGCAGGAGGGACTGGTGCACTTCACAAAATAGATAGCATCATGAGAAAGGGAAATTATGTGGATATATTGAAGCAACATCTCAAGACATCTGTCATGAAGTTAAAGCTTGGTCGCAAATGGGTCTTCCAAATGGACAATGACCCCAAGCATACTTCCAAAGTTGTGGCAAAATGGCTTAAGGACAACAAAGTCAAGGTATTGGAGTGTCCATCACAAAGCCCTGACCTCAAACCAAAAGAACATTTGTGGGCAGAACTGAAAAAGTGTGTGCGAGCAAGGAAACCTACAAACCTGACTCAGTTACTCCAGCTCTGTCAGGAGGAATGGGCCAAACTTCACCCAACTTATTGTGGGAAGCTTGTGGAAGGCTATCCGAAACGTTTGACCAAAGTTAAACATTTTAAATGCTACCAAATACTAATTGAGTATATGTAAACTTCTGACCCACTGAGAATGTGATGAAAGAAATAAAAGCTGAAATAAATCATTCTCTCTACTATTATTCTGACATTTCACATTCTTAAAATAAAGTGATGATCCTAACTGACCTAAAACAGGGAATTTTTCCTAGTATTAAATGTCAGGAATTGTGAAAAACTGAGTTTAAATGTATTTGGTAAAGGTGTATGTAAACTCCTGACTTTAACTGTATATGAGTCAGCGCTTATTTATGATCCTAATTATCATATCATATCCATTCCTTGGGTTGGAGTATAGAGAATTGAAAAGACAACATACTCAATCTTCCATAGGTCTTCCAGCGGCCCTTACTTTGCAACCCTTGCCATTCAAAGCCTATTCATCATAACTAAAATAACATTTCASTAAAGCTACATTTCTGTCCACACTTGTGGATCGCATGTAAAGTATTATGTGCCAGAAGTGTGACGTGATGTAATTGCACAAATTATTTTCTTGGCCCATAGAAATGACAGATCATTCTGTTTGAGCTAAATAGATTACCAGCTTTGTTTTTCAGAATTAATAATAGAGTTTTAATTGGTGCAAGTCAGCATAAAGCCTGTCCCAATGTTTCAAAGGCAATTACAGTAATGTCCAGGTTCACATTGAGAAACCAAACATAGGTCATGTTCAACTAATTCTTACTGGCATGAGAAAATCGAGGGGAGAAGGTATGCTTAATATTTCACCAAATTCCTAACTAACAGAATGAACTCCAAACTCCTTGATGTGGTCCATGTTATATCAGCTTCACCACTTACTGTAAGATTCACATGAATTATTTTCTGAACGGCTAAAAGGACTGGAGCCCCTATCTGTTCATTTATAACACGCACACTCATTTATACAACGCATCAATCAGAACACGAACATTGAATTCCTGCTCTGACATTTCCATCCTGTACCAGCTTGTCCCAGGGGATAACACCAGAGCTCTCTCTGATTCCGCCCAAGGTAAAAAAAGACATGTTACAGGTTGATTTGAAGGAGATATTAAATCCACTCAATTGTCTCACCTTTTTTTCTTTCTTTCTTCTTCTCCTCCTCTATAGCACCTGTCATTGTGACAGCCCCTGGTGAGGTCTACAATGTCACAGGCTCCCAGGTCTACCTGAGCTGCGAGGCCATTGGAATCCCCACCCCTGTGATCACCTGGAAGAAGGTACCAGGAGGTCTAACGGTGAGGTCACTAGGACATGTTCAATTCAAATTTGAATCAACACTTTTCTAGGTTATGGTACAAAAGAAAAGACAATCGCCCCATGCTTTGGGAAAACATTTCTATACGGGTATCAGAATCACTCCCATGTCTAGTTTAGTATGATGGTCCAAATAACTGTACATACGGTAGGTTGTTAATGTATTTTCCTATGTCTAGATATTCATACGTCCCCTTCAACTGATTGTTGATTTGGGCTCTATAGTTGAGGACACAATGGATGAAAGAGATATGACCATGGAGGATATGAAACGCGCTATTGTTAACACCACACTGAAACAATAGCACAGGACATGAGGGGTTAGAGGGGAAATCTTCAGTTACRATTTTGACTTAAATTTACTAGAAAATCTATGGCAAGACCAAAAAATGGTTGTCTAGCAATGATCAATAACCAAGTTGACAAAGCTTGAAGAATTTTGAAAAGAATAACAGGCAAATGTTGCACAATACAGTTGTGTAAAGCTCTTAGAGACTTACCCAGAAAGACTCAAAGCTGTAATCGCTGCCATAGGTGCTTCTACAAAGTTTTGACTCAGGGGTGTGTAAATGAGATATTTCTGTATTTCATTTTTAATAAATTTGCAAAAATGTCTAAAAACTTGTTTTCACTTTGTCATTATGGGGCATTCTGTGTAGATGGGTGAGAAGGAAAAAAATCCCCGGAGGGGCCCCCATTTGAGGGTGAGCATGGCAGATATGTTGTTGACTACCCTCACCACCTGGGGGTGGCCCGTCAGGAAGTCCAGGATCCAGTTGCAGAGGGAGGTGTTTAATCCCAGGGTCTTTAGCTTAGTGATTGGACGAGACTATGGTGTTGAACGCTGAGCTGTTAGAGTGAAGGTGATGACTATGCCCGGGTTAGGTCTTATCTACTGTAGAGGACTAGAGCCTGGAGACAGTAATGTCCGGGCCTCCTGAAGAACACTTTTCAGCTTGCCTCAAAATCCCCTCAGATAGGGAGGGAGAGGGAAAGAGGGAGGAAAAGAATGGGAAAGGGGAGAGAGGGAGATAAAATTGAGGGGGAAGAGTGGGAGACGGAGACAGAACTGATGAGTGAGATAAGTGAGAGACGGAGAGAGAGAGTGAAGGAGAGAGAAAGGCCAAAAGATGTTACAACATTTACATTTGACTAATTTAGCAGGTGCGCTCTTATCCAGAGTGCATACCTTTTCATACTGACCCCCCGTGGGAATCAAACCCACAACCGCCCTGGCATTTCTCTCTGGAATTAAGTGACTTCTCTGGTGTGTGACCTTCAACGTCTTCTACACACCAAAACAGACCAAACTTACCTCCAGCTGGTTCTCACACTTCGTCTCTTTGAGGGGAGAGAGAGAGGAAAAACATGTCAGTGAGCTCGATACAATATAACTGAAGATGGATGGTTTGAATCCAACAGAACATGTCATGAGTTAGTTACATCCATCTTTCCATACCAAGACTTTCTTGTGGTCCACTGATTTCCCAGATGAGCCTTTGCTTTCTTTGCTTATATCATGTGTTTTTATAGCTGTAGATGTCAGTGTCTGAGCTTAGGTCATATAAAGAGAATGTGATTTTAGATGACTTGAAATAACATTGGGCAATTTACTGAAACCTACTATAACATGATTAAGTTGGTTGCCTCGTGAGTGTAGTAGCTGAAGCGTCAAATGGTTTCAGCTTCACAGCTGCACGCACACTGTGTGCTTTTAATGAGTTGATTCGATTAGTTAGTTATGAAGTTAATGGTTGTTTCCCAGGTCACCAGCGGAAAACAGAGAATGGAGCTGCTTCCAGGAGACAGAGACAACCTAGCCATTCAGACCCGTGGAGGACCTGAGAAACATGAGGTCACCGGCTGGGTCCTGGTGAGTCCAACCAGCCCACACACACATAAACACACAGATACGCACACTACTTGAAATATTTTAGCTGTCATACAGACTTGTAGATCTTCCCCCACAGACACAAATCAGTCAAATACCTCAAAGACAACACACAGAGTTAATAAAGGGAAAATTAAAGCATAGGGTGGAAGAGTTATGTATTAGATAGCTGACATTCCATTATTTATGCAATTTATTTATAATTATAAACCGGGTGGTTCGAGCCCTGAATGCTGATTGGCTTAAAGCCGTGGAATACCACGGGTATGAGAAAMAWWWWWTTTACTGTTCAAATGATGTTGCTAATCAGTTTATAATAGCAATAAGGCACCTCGGGGGTTTGTGGTATATGGCTGATCTACCACGACTAAGGCGTGTATCCAGGCACTCCGCGTTGCATCATGCTTAAGAACAGCCCTTAGCCGTAGTATATTGGCCATATACCACACCCCCTCATGCCGTATTGCTTAAATATTACCTGAAGCATATTCCAAAGTTATCCATCAACGCTCCTCATTGACTTGTTCTGTTCAGAGCCTCTACATGACAGAGAGTTTAATAGAAATGAAACTCCTTCTTCAATGTCTCAGAAAAGGAACAGAAAACATTGGTGGGCCCTGTTCAGTGGTTAGATTTATATCTATTTCTTCTTCCCTTTCTTTTCACTCTCAGTATTCTGCTCCCCTGCTGTCAAACATCAAATTCTTTCAATTTCTTGATCTCATTTCAGGGTATTTATCTTCCACAATGATTTGTTACCATGCTTTCTTAATTTGCCATCTTCCACTGTAGATGTTTGTACTTGTGAGAAGTAAATGTCTAAACGCCTACACAGGGGCAAGCCGGCACTGGACAGCAGTTATACAACTGCAAACAATCCTGAACACTTGAAATGGCGCCCGTGCTCTGTCGAAAGGAGCCGAGTTTGGCTGGGAGGGAGAGTTTGAGGCTGTGTTTGTGTCCCCTTGCAGCTGCTTGTTTACTGCAGACCACATCATGTGTTCTGCTAAAAATCACATTAAGGTGTAATAACCACCGTCGCCATGCTTTTCAGATCTCGCCGCTCACCAAGGAAGAGGCGGGTTCGTACGAGTGTCACGCTGTCAACGCCAAGGGAGAAGCCTCAGCGGTGGGCACCATTCACGTGGTGGAGTCCATCGATGACATCCCTGTCAAGAAAGGTACTGAAGCACCCCTGTTCTATTGCACTCTTATTTCTACTTTGTTTCATGTTAAATCTAGACCCACACAACATGGCACCAAAGGGTATGTCTACCCTTTATACATTGATTTTGTCTCTTCAGGTTTGCCTGATGCTGTGTCTGTACATGTGTGTCCTTGTACACGTACATTTTGTGTGTGTGTGTCTGTGCATGTATGCATACATTCAGTGTGTGTGTGACTTCTAGCCCGTGGTGACCATCCCGTCCTGACATGTTTAGGAGTGCCTGCTTTGCTTTTGGCTTTTGGCTCGGCCCAAATCGCTTGGCTCTCAACAGGGCTAGATGGTTGCCTCGACAAGGCATCACGTGTCACTGGGGTTGACACGTGCACTTTATTGACCTGCCTTTAAAGCTTTGCTCCATGGGAAAGAACCTGGATGTTTGAGTGAAAACGCCATCACAATAACAAGGTTAGCTCTACCTTTAGATGATCTCCCATCCCTGGTGGTCTGTGATGATGGATACTATTAAAAACAACAAACCTTTCCCAAGGCACGCTCTCCATCGTGCAAGATCCTATCTAAGCACTTCTCCTTCATTACCGGTGATCTAAAAAGGAAGCAGGGCTAGATTGGTGACACAATCTGATGAAAACCAATCCAAGTATTCAGGTCTTACCCAATAATTCTTTTTTTTTTTGCACCTTGGGTCTGAGAAAGCGCTTTTAACAATTAAATTAAGTATTATTATTTATTATAAACAGGACCAGTTAAGGACCCTTACCCTAGACATTCACTTACCTCTTTAATAAATTAACTTATCTGTCATCGTGTTCTTGTCTGTCTCTTCCAGTGACCAAGGATGATGAGCTTTAAGGCATCTCAGCACAGTAGGGACTCCTGGAAGGAGTCACGAGAGGAGGGAGCAGCCCCAAGCCCCCCCACCCCCAACTATCCCACCGCTGACACAAGTAGACCTGTACACTGACTGAGAAAGAGGACCAATACTCACTATTAGCATCAATCATATTTATACTTGATTTGTTATTTGATAACAAGTCATAGTTTTTATAGTTATACTCAGTATACTGTGTATGCACAAGCATCAACGTTGCATCTCACAACATTGAAAGTTACCATCGTAGACATCCACAACACACATCTAGGCCTCTCAAACACATTTTTCTTGTCAGTGGCATCACACACAAGTCATTATTTAAAATGTGCAAGTTACTGCCAAAATAATTTAAACACTTGAGTAATTGAGGGATACAAAGTATATTGAAAGCAGGTATTATTCCTGGCATAATTAAGCATTTATAACATCCCATCATGCTTAGGGTCATGTATAAAAATGCTGGGCATTCCATTATTTTGGCTACCTTGGCTATGCCCYCATAGGATGACAATGCCTGCATCCACAGGGCACGAGTGGTCACAATGGTTTGATGAGCCTGAAAACCATATGCATGGCTTTCTCAGTCACCAGATCTCAACCCAATTGAACACGGGGARATTCTSGAGTGGCGCTTGAGACAGCGCTTTCCACCACCATCAGCAAAACACCAAATGATGGAATTTCTCATGGAAGAATGGTGTCGCATCACTCCAAAAGAGTTCCAGACACTTGTATAATCGATGCCAAGGTGCATTGAAGCTGTTCTGGCCCAACGCCCTATTAAGACACTTTATGTTGGGGTTTCCATTATTTTGGCAGTTTCCTGTATGTGCGCACACACAATGTAATTGCACATATGCATGCTCAATCAAACTCAGCAGTGTCTTTTTTTGATGTAGTTTTCTATGTTTTTGTGAATTTATTTACTCTAAAGAATTTTACACTGGGTGCTTCAAAAATATTACATTTCAAGGCAATCATGGTTGGCCAAGGCAGAAACATACTGACATGCAGGCTAAAAATAACTAAAATCACAACTTGAAAAACKAATGAATATGAATAAATCATTACATCCGACACTCGATTTTTTATTTATAATGTACAGTTTTTCTTTGACCTCCTGAAAAGTACACAAATCATTCTTTCCCTAGACATGGTAATTGATAAGCCATAAAGCCATGCCTTTGCAAAMGCCATTGTGTGGAGTGAGCGATCTGGAATGACAGGCAGGCTAACCAGACAAGGCTTTCTCTAGCATTCATATAACCCCAGGGCTCATATACCACGGGTTTAGCTAACAAACCACACAGCGGCGGATGTCTGGAGATGTACTGTAGGGTATACTGAGCAAACGACAAGTTTGAAATGATGTAGAAAAAAAGGAGGATTTATGTTGGAATGTAGAGATCCACTTTCGGTGCTATTGCTAAAAGTCTGCGACTCCAATGAAGGGGCCAGTGGACATTGCTTTTACCAAAATGTTGCTAGTTTTTCAGCTTAAGTATGTATTTGATGTATTCACTTGGTGTATGGTTTACTATCACTGATGTTACTACCATGGGACACTTGCTGCACATTACTAATAAATACAAAATGGACTACAAGTTGTGGCTATTTCGATATTATATGATCAAGACTTCTGCACAGAACAGTGTAACACTATGAAATAAATATATATATACACACACACACACAGTATATATGAGTTTTTCAAATCCACATAAAGCTAGCTAGCTCAATACAAACACTGAATGAAGAAAGTGTGACAACAAATTAAAAACCAACCTTTATTTATTCTAGTTTGACAAAAACAACCGAGACGATGTTCCTTCCGTTATAAAACAGTGGTATCACGCCCAAAATAATTTTGCGAGACAAATCGTGGGGACCTGACCATTAGCGTCAAAACAAGTTGACTGTTGCGTTTAGTTTTTGTCTCCTGAGGCTCCATCTCTCCCACTGAAGAGATAAGCGATGTCCTCGACATTCCTACAACACAATTCAATTCCTGTTGACTCGACAGGGGTTTGGTAGTGCTCCTAACTGGTCATCATGCGAGGGGCGATACTCATGGACATGAGCTCCTGGAAGAGCAGCTTGCAGGCGTATGGCATTCTGACCAGAGAGATCTGACAAGAAAGGGTGGAAACGGTTACATTGTACAAACATCTTATTCAATAAATCTTCAACAAAACTAAGGCTATAGAGGCAAGACTTTTTTATAGTTCTGTTGGAACACTAAAATCTATTTCACTATACAGTATTGTAGWTAKAATTTGGAATTGACATTCTGGTTACAGTAATAAAGGTATAATGGACATAAACAACATGTGAATAGGCCGGCCTAAGTAATAAACAGGAATTACTGGGAGACTGGTGGTGGTGTTGTTCCGTACCTGTGTTTTGTTGCGACAGCCCCTGCACTCGTAGGTGTGTGTGCGGGTGTTGGCGATGGCCATGAGGCCACAGAGGTTGCAGACGTGGACCTGGTAGGGGTCAGACGCCTCAAACAGCCTCTCACGCAGGAACTGAGCCGCGCCGTGGGCTATCTGACAATCACGCTCCATCTCCCCAAAACGAAGACCTCCATCACTGGGCGCAAAATGAGAGCATGGTTAGTTAAAGCGGCAATCTGCAGTTACTAAATCAAGTTTTGGACTTAATTTAGTAATGATTTATAGCCATTGATTCTTGTAGAATATAACTTAGAAATGCCTCATGAGCTTAGTTCAACTGTCGTACCCCATCAGAACCCAAAATATAACCTTGTTTTACTGCATTATTGTTGCCTCAAAATATGGTTAAAACTATAATGTTGATATCATGGATGGTCAGTCCTTGCATCCATTGCTCGGTCTATGAATTTCAGTGGTTACATTTATCCAGGCCCATCCCTCAGCTTTTTACCAAAACAGAGGTGGGGTGCCTGCTTTGTTATTGTTTCAATTAAGGATTCTAGTTTTAACTGGGTGAGATCAGGGCCTGTATTCATAAAGCATCTGATCTAGAAGTGCTGATCTAGGATCAGGTCCCTCTCCCCCTGTGCATTTATTATCATCTAAAAAGACAGAACTGATCCTAGTTCTGCTCCTACTTTAAGTTGCTTAACGAATACAAGCCCAGGAATGCATGCCCAGTACACTCAAATAGTGCCATAAAAGGGAAAAAGTCCTACGTTAAATAATTCTTAGTATTCTTACCGTGATCTGCCCTCCATGGGCTGTCTGTTGAGGATCTGGACAGGGCCTCGGGCCCGAGAGTGGATCTTGTCGTCCACCATGTGCTTTAGGCGTTGGTAGTATGTGGGACCGAGRAAGATCTGAGAGGTAATCTTACGGCCGGTAAAACCGTTGTACAACACCTAGAAGGGAAAGACGAGGCCAGTTAATTGTACTCTATAGACAGACTAGTGTGAAATAGCTCCGTGTGAAATAGCTACTAAGGAAGGTAGATGTGAATGGTAAAGGAGGCTGATGTACTGACCTCGTTGCCCCTCAGGTGATATCCGTATTCAGACAGCAGGTTGGAGACCTTCTGCACGTTGACCGCATCGTTGAAAGGTGTGGCGTCTCCAATCTCCCCTTTGTTGGCTGAAACCTACACGGTGAAAGAAGAGGGTGAAAACAAGAAAACTCCCATCCATACACTATACTTGATTTCCATCACAAAAAGTCTCTGACCTATAACAAACAAATTCACACTGACCTTTGTAATTTCTAAAAGACCCAATCTAGGTACCTTATTAGTTTACTGTCACATTCTTCAGAGGTCTCAACATAGGAGTAACACAAGTTAAAATGAAGTAGGGGGAGGAGTTATTAGACAGGTACCTTGCCCTGCAGGCACTCGATCAAATGGCCGACTGTCATACGAGAGGGGATGGCATGGGGGTTGATGATGATGTCTGGGGTAATTCCCTCGCAAGTGAAGGGCATGTCCTGTGGAAAGAAACGGAACAAAGGACATAGTTCACTTACAAAAACTTGTGTGAGGGTTCCAGTTTTCTAGACCAGTCTTTCTAAGGCATAACSCCTTGCAGGAATGTTGCACGTTCTACAGAGACTTCCATGTTCTCTCTAAATCAGTTTTATAGTATACTGGTACGTGGTTGACTTAGCATTTCCTGTGAAGAGACCTTTGGCTTTATTTATGTTTAGGCTCAGTCTAAACACAATGTCTCTAGGCCATTGACTAAACATCATGATAAACATTTCCTGGCTCAATGTCATACTGTGTAGTCTACTTAAGAGTGAGCAGTCCTGTAGACTATGCATGAGGAACATGTGTCTAATACGCTACCTCCTGTCTGTACTGAATACCACAAGTACCCTTCTGCCCGTGTCGACTGGCAAACTTGTCACCAATCTGGGGGATACGAACAGAGCGAACCTGCAAGAAGAAACAAATGGAGTTTGAGTTAAATCACGCCACAAGTTGGGCCATAAGGCTCCATAACCTTATGGCCCAAGTTAGAGGGTGCAATATTCAACCAGTGGAGCTCATGTTCAATTTAGTAAATCTGTCAACAACCCAGATTTGGTATCTCGGGCTTGTTGCTTCTATGGAAGCAATCATGCTCGTAAAACTCAACTCAAACCTGCCCATACTACGGCTGACCTTCCTGCCTACTCTAAACTTGACAAATAGGTAGAGCTGCCAACAGGGGATAATTTATTACTGTTTGTTTGTCATTTTTACAGCCTACTAATGCATTCTCAACTTGACACAATATGCCTACTGTGGGAAGCTAGAGGACTCAGGACGCACCCTGATCTTGCAGAACTTATAGCCCTCCTGGTTGAGGGTGACCATGACTTGGTCCACGATGCCCGTCTCGCTGGTGCGGAGGAAGGTGCTGCAGTCCCTCTTGGTGTAGCGCCGGTTGGTGCTGTCCAGCTCGTCGTCGATCTCCGGCAGGGTCACCGTCTTGCCGATGATCACGTCCTCGCCGGAGACGCGCACGCCAGGAGCTATCAAGCCGTCGTCGTCCAGCTTGTCGTAAATGGCGTGCCTCATACCTGGGAGAAGGCAGGGGCATTGGGTTGTTCACTGAGCAGTTCTGTTTGTATGAATGCCAATTTAAAATGGAAGCTGCCGATGGAACATTTTATGAGATGATGGAAATAGTAGGCTCTGCTTTTCTGTCCGACTCCTCTATATTTGTAGATGCCAAGAACTTACCCGAACATGTTTCGCGTGTGGGTTTTTCAAAGATTTCCTCCTGATCAAACCCTTTCTTTGACTCTTGTTCTTTATAGGAGCGGTAGAACACAGACCTGAAATAAACACCGTTAATTACACCACCGTCTTAAAAGTCATTTTTGCAGCAAATCTCTATCTTCAAATCACAGCGCAAACCTGAAGAATCCACGGTCCACCGCAGAGCGGTTCATGATGACAGAGTCCTCCTGGTTGTAGCCAGTGTACGCCGCAATAGCCACAATAGAATTGATACCTAAACCAGGCACAAATGAGAGGATTTCAACGAGCCAGAACTAGAAAAATGGCAGAAATCTTTAGGTCAGAGTTCAGGAGTGTTTTTGGCTGCTAATTCTGCAGCGCTCCAGTTCTCACCTGCTGGGAGCTCTCTGAAACGCAGGTACTCCATAGAGCGAGTGGTGACTAAGGGTTTCTGGGGGTAGTAGAGCACATGGGCCAGGGTGTCCATCCGCACGTGGAAGTTGGTGATGTACACACCCATGGCTTGTTTACCCATAGCAGACTGGTACGTGTTTCTGGGAGACTACACAGGGGAAAAGATGGGGAGGAAATGGTATTAATAGTATTACAGTTAAAACAGAGGCATATAAATTACAAATCGTGTGATACTGTATACCAAGACTGATAAAAATCGTTAATTTAGCCTTGTCTTGTCATAGACAATACCATTGCCACCGCACCTAATAAACCATGCCAACAAGAACATATATTTTAGGAGCGTAATAGTTTTAGCTGTACCTGGTTGTGATCGGGGAAGGGGATGATAGAAGCACAGACTCCCAGGATCATGGAGGGGTGGATCTCACAGTGGCTGTATGTAGAACAGTAGGCCACGCCCTTCTCCTGGAGGTCGTCAGGGGTCATGGCCAGCATCACTGTCTCTTCCTCCAGGGTGTCGATGTACTCCACCACGCCGCTGGCCACCAGGTCCTGCCAACTGTAGTTGTTGTACTCCCTCTCCTTCAGCTGGTCGATGTGTCTCCTCTTCAGCAGCAGCTTCTGTTTCTCTACGATCAGCAGAGGACGACAGATCCTCCCGGCGTCTGTGTAGATGCGGATCTCCCTCTCTCGGATGTCTCTGATCATGGATACCTAGAAACAGGCGTAAACATGGATCAGACGCAATGTAGCACATCAGGATAAGGGATATTGTTTTTGTAGGTTAATTCAAATGAATAATAATATAATAAATAATGAAAATGTTAGAAAAGCTGAAATTCATAATCATATCCCTTACCTCAGACACAATGATGTCCATCTGCCTCCTCAGTTTCCTCAGTGTGTTCATCAGCTGCTCTGGGTCCTTGTGTATTCCCACCCAGCAGCCATTCACAAAGATCTTTGTGGCACTGTTAGTGTTGAATTAATGAAGAAAAAAATCTGTTAAAATGCAGATAAGAGAGGTAGACAAACTATACAAATCACTCAGCATAAAAGACTGAGAACGCTTAGATATCTTCTGGACTGATAAAGAGCAGTGTGCTGCCATCTGCTGGACTAACTCTGCGATGGCTGCCGGTGAGATCTCCTCCAGGTTCTCCATGCTCCACTCCTCCAAGAACTCCAGGATGGGAGAGGGCTGGGAGCCCACAGAGATGTAAGCCATGAGGGCCAGGTTCTTCACCAGGCCTACAGCATGACCCTGGAGAGACCAGATAGACAGAGGGAGGCACAATGACAGGAACAAAGTAAGAAGGGACAATAGCATATCAATGACACACCTTAATTGACTGAGAGCTTAATTCTTTGAGGGTAACCTCAACCTTAAAATATGGTATGATGCAACAATAGCCCTTGATATGAACACAGATGTAATTTGGGTTGGTTTTGAACGTACCTCGGGGGTCTCAGCAGGGCACACCATGCCCCACAGCGTGTTGTGAAGCTGCCTGGGCTTGGCTAGCTTGCCGTCTCGACCGATGGGGGAGTTCACCCGTCGAAGATGGGAGAGGGTTGAGGCAAAGGTCAAGCGGTTCAACACCTAATGAGATAAAGAACACAAAAAGTTCTGGTTCGGAATGACAACTATCATCTTGTAGCAGCATAATGGCAAACTGAGCCTAAACTACTGTATATAGGAATGTGAACCAGATGTCTTCTGCACTGTGTTACCTGGGACACTCCAGCTCTGGCCTGATGGGCCTTCTTGACATCACCCCAGTTCCCCGTGGCAAGAGAGTACTTCAGGCCATCGGAGATGATGCGCGTCTTGATGGCCAACTCCAGGTTGAAGTCTTTCCCTCTGTCAATGAACTTCTGGGCGTAGATGCGGATCTCTTTCAGCAGGTTCTTGAACATTCTAAACGCGTCCAAAGAAATGAAAAAAAGCTTGATTAAAGTTACAGGCTTAGAATCCCATTGACTTCATAAATATTCACCAAATGCTCAGTTTGGTTAGGAGTGCGGTTTGCACAAAGTAGTCCTGCATCTGTGAWTCATAGCTTTATAGAGGTGTTCCTTCAGGCCTTACCCTCGGAACAGGAAAGCCAACAGAGGCCCAGCCAGGTCCAATCTTTTGTTGCCGTAGTGATCCCTGTCATCCAGCTCTCTTCTGCCCAGGGCAGCCAATAGCAGTCTGTGGACCATGTACCTACAAACAGCCCCAAATATTCAACACTGCGTTAGGCTAATACATCAAGCACAACAACAACATATTGGTCTTTATGCAATCAGTAACATCATGCTGTCATAACCATAGAATGACATATAGAATCTCCAACAGAAACCTGGTGAATTATAGGATCTCTATGATTATTACATTAATATAACATAATAAAAAACACACCCTAAGAAATAGGCCTTTTTGGTCTCACAGAAGTCACTGACTCCGACGTGGGGGAGCACCTCCTTCTGCAGCACCTCCTTGGCGTACTTGATCCTCCTCTCTTTGGTGACACCGGGCTTGGCACCACGAGAGCCGATGAAGTTCAGGGCAACGTTCTGCTCCTGGATCACAAAGGCCTCGTCCAGRGAGGGCTTGACCTGGTGGAGCACAGCACATCAGATTAGAGGTGTGGATGAATGGGTGGGCGGTGAGAAAGGGGGGGGCAGGAGTATGTTTCATGTGTCAGTTACAATGTAGAACTTTTACCATCTCCATCATCTCAGGGTCGTCAAAGTCGTAGATGATGTGCTCCAGGATGTCTCTGTCGGACACAAAGCCCAGGGCTCGGAACACTATGATGATGGGCACCTCCTGTCTGATGTAGGGCAGAGTGGACACGATCCTCTGACCAATGGCACTTTTCTTCACCCCCTGGTGGAAAAAGAAACAAAGAGTCAACATTTGGGTGCAGTAGCAGAGGAAAGAGAACCTAAAGGCAACTTTGCCAGAAAATTCAGACAGGGTATATTTTGGTGTTCAAGGTTGTTTGTTTCTCACCTGTCCTCCCCTGGCCATCATGCTGACCCAGATGGAGCTGGTGGGSCGCGAGGAGTTCTCCAGGCAGGAGCGGCACTCCCCTGTGTATGCGTACTTTGAGTCCTTCTTGGCAAAGACGTACACTGTGTTCGTGGCCATCTTTTCTTGGGCAATCAGGACCTGCACACCAAACACAACAGTTGTTATCAATAAAACATCCTCTTCAAGCAAAAACGTGTGTTTCTCAGGTGCTTTGTGAAAAGTATTGAAGAAACAAGGGTACCCAAACAAACAAGGCCAGACATACAGTACCAGTCAAAGGTTTGGACACACATTCTCATTCAAGGGTTTTTCTTTATTTTTACTATTTTCAACATTGTAGAATAATAGTGAAGACATCAAAACTAAGAAGGAAAGAAATTCCACAAATTAACTTATAACAAGGCACACCTGTTAATTGAAATGCATTTCAGGTGACTACCTCATGAAGCTGGTTGAGAAAATTCCAGAGTGTGCAAAGMTGTCATCCAGGCAAAGGGTGGCTATTTGAAGAATCTCAAATATAAAACATATTTTGATTTGATTAACACTTTTTTTGGTTACTACATGATTCCATATGTGTTATTTCATAATGTATTTGAGACAATCAGTTGTGTTGTGACAAGGAAGGGGGGGGGATACAGAAGATAGCCTTATTTAACCAAGTCCACATTATGGCAAGAACAGCTCAAATAAGCAAAGAGAAACGACAGTCCATCATTAGTTTAAGACATGAAGGTCAGTCAATATGGAAAATCTGAAGAACTTTTAAAGTTTCTYCAAGWGCAGTCGCAAAAACCATCAAGCKTTATGATGAAACTGGCTCTCATGAGGACCRCCACAGGAAAGGAAGATCCAGAGTTACCTCTGCTGCAGAGGATAAGTTAATTAGAGTTACCAGCCTCAGAAATTGCAGGCCAAATAAATGCTTCACTGAGTTCAAGTAACAGACACATCTCAACATAAACTGTTCAGACAGCGTGAATCAGGCCTTCATGGTCAAATTTCTGCAAAGAAACCACTACTAAAGGACACCAATAAGAAGAAGAAGAAGAAGAAACTTGCTTGAGCCAAGAAACACAAGCAATGGACACTAGACCGGTAGAAATCTGTCCTTTGGTCTGATGAGTCCAAATTTGCGCCAACCACCGTCTTGTCTTTGTGAGACGCAGGGCAGGTGAACAGATGATCGCCGCATGTGTGGTTTCCACCGTGAAGCATGGAGGAGGTGGTGTGATGGTGCTTTGTTGGTGACACTGTTGGTGATTTATTTAGAATTCAAGGCACACTYAACCAGCATGGCTACAATAGCCTTCTGCAGCGATACGCCATCCCATCTGGTTTGCGCTTAGTGGGACTATAATTTGTTTTTCAACAGAACAATGACCTAAAACACACCTCCAGGCTGTGTAAGGGTTATTTGACCAAGAAGGAGTGTGACGGAGAGCTACATCAGATGACATGGCCTCCACMATCACCTGTCCTCAACCCAGTTGAGATGGTTTGGGATGAGTTGTACCGCAGAGTGAAGGAAAAGCAGCCAACAAGTGCTCACCATATCTGGGAACACCTTCAAGACTGTTGGAAAAGCATTCCAGGTGAAGCTGGTTGAGAGAATGCCAAGAGTGTGCAAAGGTGTCATCAAGGCAAAGGGTGACTACTTTSAAAAATCTCAAATATACTACATGGTTACTACATGATTCCATATGTGTTATTTCATAGTTTTGATGTCTTCACTATTATTATACAATGTAGAAAATAGTAAAGGTAAAGAAAAACCCTTGAATTAGTAGGTGTCCAAACTTTTGACTGGAACTGTACATCCCACCCTCCACCCTAGTTCGCTCTTTCTTCTTCTACCTTCTCAGAGCCGTTGATGATGAAGTAGCCCCCGGGATCTAGCGGGCACTCGTTGAGCTCACAGAGATCACGGTCCGTCAGGCCGCTGAGCAGGCAGTAGGTGGAGCGCAGCATGATCGGGATCTTGCCGATGAAGGTCTTTTGGTGCTGGGTCTGCAGCTGGTCCTCGCCCTCCTTGATGATGGTCTTGGTGATGTCCACGTACAGGGGAGCAGAGTACCTGTATAACACATATGTGAGCCTGGTTGGCACTGGCAGGAATAAAGGTTGTTGCCTATGACGTGCACGGGAAATATATTGTGATAAAATGATGGCTCCTAATGGGCCAACTTACGTGAGGTTCCGGAGTCTGGCTTCGTTGGGCATCATAGGGGAGGGTGCTCCATCTCTTTCCCAGTGAGTGGGTTTGGAAAGGTAGATCTGTTCAAACTTCAGCAGGTAGCGTGGCTGTAGAACAAAGCAACAGGCTCATTAGTAACAGGCCATGAATGAGTGCCCTCAGAGAGGGCATAGAGCAGCGTATTTTTTATATTTTTTTTATTTCACCTTTATTTAACCAGGTAGGCAAATTGAGAACACGTTCTCATTTACAATTGCGACCTGGCCAAGATAAAGCAAAGCAGTTCGACACATACAACAACACATAGTTACACATGGAGTAAAACAAACATACAGTCAATAATACAGTGAAAAATAAGTCTATATACAATGTGAGCAAGTGAGGTGAGATAAGGGAGGTGAAGGCAAACAAAATATATATATAAATAAATAAAAATATAAAAAAGGCCATGGTGGTGAAGTAAATACAATATAGCAAGTAAAAAAACAAAACAAAAAAACCACTGGAATGCTTGGTTGCAGTGGAAGAAAGTGTAAAGTAGAGATAGAAATAATGGGTGCAAAGGAGCAAAATAAATAAATAAATACAGTAGGTAAAGAGGTAGTTGTTTGGGCTAAATTATAGATGGGCTATGTACAGGTGCAGTAATCTATGAGCTGCTCTGACAGCTGGTGCTTAAAGCTAGTGAGGGAGATAAGTGTTTCCAGTTTCAGAGATTTTTGTAGTTCGTTCCAGTCATTGGCAGCAGAGAACTGGAAGGAGAGGCGGCCAAAGAAGAATTGGTTTTGGGGGTGACCAGAGACATATACCTGCTGGAGTGCGTGCTACAGGTAGGTGCTGCTATGGTGACCAGCGAGCTGAGATAAGGGGGGACTTTACCTAGCAGGGTCTTGTAGATGACCTGGAGCCAGTGGGTTTGGCGACGAGTATGAAGCGAGGGCCAGCCAACGAGAGTGTACAGGTCGCAGTGGTGGGTAGTATATGGGGCTTTGGTGACAAAACGGATGGCACTGTGATAGACTGCATCCAATTTATTGAGTAAGGTTTTGGAGGCCATTTTGTAAATGACATCACCGAAGTCGAGGATTGTAGGATGGTCAGTTTTACAAGGGTATGTTTGGCAGCATGAGTGAAGGATGCTTTGTTGCGGAATAGGAAGCCAATTCTAGATTTTAACTTTGGATTGGAGATGTTTGATGTGAGTCTGGAAGGAGAGTTTACAGTCTAACCAGACACCTAGGTATTTGTAGTTGTCCACATATTCTAAGTCAGAGCCGTCCARAGTAGTGATGTTGGACAGGCGGGCAGGWGCAGGCAGCGATCGGTTGAAGAGCATGCATTTRGTTTTACTTGTATTTAAGAGCAGTTGGAGGCCACGGAAGGAGAGTTGTATGGCATTGAAGCTCGCCTGGAGGGTTGTTAACACAGTGTCAAAAGAAGGGCCAGAGGTATACAGAATAGTGTCGTCTGCGTAGAGGTGGATCAGAGAATCACCAGCAGCAAGAGCGACATCATTGATGTATACAGAGTATACAGTATACAGATGTATACAGTATCTGAAAGTTCCTGTCTGTCACTCACCGGGTCCTCCACCTCTCCAGAGGTGTGCTGGGCCTCAGCCTGCAGGTCAATGGGCGGTGCATCCTCCACAATCCTCTGCACGGACATCTGGATGAACTCGTCAAAGGAGTCCAGCTGCTGTCGCACCAGACCTTTCTCATCAAAGTAGGAACTGTAGGGTGCATCAGAGAAGATAGTGTTATTTGAACATAAGCAAGCTGCATAGTGTATGCTACGTGATGATCAAAAGAGAGATAGGTAGGGAGAGCATCATTTTACCTGATAACAATCCAGCAAGCTTCCTGCCATAAATCGGGGGTGATTTCATCCTCATCCTCATCGTATTGGATATCTGCAAGAGATCACGGAAAATACATCAACAAAGTGAATGCAGACACAGTGATTTCATGTTAGCCTAGGCCCCGGATCTAGTTCATGGAGTTTTCTACAGAAGAACAACTGATAGACACAAAGAAATGTATTTCAGCTCTGCAGATATCAAAGACAGCTTTTTTTTTTGCACATAATGTCATTATGTGATGCTCATATAGATAGGCCTAGTTGAAAGTGTGCTATAACTAGCTAACGTTAGGTGTTTAGTCTGGTGAAAMCATATTTGGTATGTAACAAACGAGTCAACCTACATAGCGCTAGCAGGCTTGCTAGCTATCGCTTCTTGTTGATGCTCCTGGCGCCATATATTAGCCTATATGCTAACTTTGCTAGYTGGCTACAATATGTAAAATAGCTGAAATACCTTCATCTTGGTCATACATGGTTACTGCTTATTCCCTCTCGTGTTCGCCTAAATAAGCAGAATCCGACGTTTAAATCATCAACAGTGTGAGATTCAATGTTGTTTAACGTTGCACACTTTGCTATCTAAATGAATACATACAAAAAGAAATATTGACGGTCAATCCTAAAACGTCATTTCCTGCAAAAACTGTTATTTTGCCGTGCAAGAAATTAGTCTTAACTAAATATTTGTACTATTCTGCTCTAATATTAACTATGATAATCATACTATTTTATCTAAAAAATTATATATGTTATTATTATTATCAGATGCCGAATCTTAATAGTTGTAAACATAAATAAACAACATTTCCACTAACGTCAGTTCCGTCAGGATATACATGTATTTTTGTTCCAGCAACTCACATGTGTAATGGATTTATACTATAGTTTCACAGATTAGATATTTCGCCGGATGTAAAAATATGAAGCATCCGCTTGGCGTTTCCACTCATGCCAAATATGGTCGTGAGAGGAAGCCCACTGGCCGGCAGAGGGAGAAGATGGAACGAGATCGATTTTAGCCTCTCTGCTAATGTTTTCATCGATCAAACATTTAATCTCAATACAGTTTTCTATTCCCCAAACTAGAATCTGTTATGAACAGGGTGGACAACGTTTTGTAGACTTTACCCTTTGCAAAAAAAATCGCGTTTAGAAGGAGTGCAAAGACGAATTGAGTTACTGCGCACGTGCACCTCACAGAGTATGCGTTCCTAAACGAAAACATGCAGATGATGCTAGAACGCGCCAATAGAATCTCGCTAGCTCGTGCTTGGCTCCACCCACCTCCTTGCTTGCTCTGCCCACTATAACTAATTTGTTCCCGTTGGAAAAGACAGGCTGTAGAAAAGACATGCTGTGGTATATCTTGGTTTAGTTATACACATTTTTAAAGGTTCAGTTAGGGGCGGTAATGTCTGCCAACCGCAGTTAAACTCCACCAAAAATGAAGAAGAAGCAACAGCTCGTGTTATTCAAGGTTATATTATCATTGTATAATGTATGGTTCAATTTTATTAGTTTGTAAAGATGTATAAATTGTTGCCACCCCCATTACGGGAAATAGTTACATGTAAATGTTATCGACATCTATCAATTCCATGTCTATCTCTAAACCAAAGTACCAAATCGATCTCAACACCTCTACCAAGGCACTATATGTCTATGTTTGAAGTAAACATGTTCCATCATGAACTACCTTTTGTATTGGATGACCAGTGGTGGAAAAAGTACCCAATTGTCATAGTTGAGTAAAGATACCTGAATAGAAAATTACTCAAGTAAAAGTGAAAGTCACCCAGTAAAATACTACTTGAGTAAAAGTCTAAAAGGATTTGGTTTGAAATATACTTAAGTATCAAAAGTAAATGAAATTGATAAAATATACTTAAGTATCAAAAGTAAATGTAATTGATAAAATATACTTAAGTATCAAAAGTATACATCTTTTCAAATTCCTTATATAAAGCAAGGCAGGTGGCACCATTTTCTTGTTTTTTAAATTTACGTATAGCCAGGGGCATGCTCCAACATTCAGTATTTTATACAAACAAAGCATGTGTTTAGTGAGTCTGCCAGATCTGAGGCAGTAGTGATGTTCTCTTAATAAGTGTGTGAATTAGACAATTTTCCTGTCCTGCTAACCATTCAAAATGTAACGAGTACTTTTGGGTGTCAGGGAAAATGTATGGAGTAAAAAGTACATCATTTTCTTTAGGTATGTAGTGAAGTACAGATACCCCAAAAAACTACTTAAGTTGTACTTTCAAGTATTTTTACTTAAGTACTTTACACCACTGTGGATGACACAATAACAACCAGATTTTACAGCACTGCAAGAGAAGCAAGGGGTGAAATTCAAGATCTGGGTAAAAAAAAAAAAATTCAAGGGAAATGCACCTCCATAGAGCCGGAAAAAGAGGGGGAATTTGTTTTCCTGGACTACATAGATCAAGAAGATACTGTCACGGCCGTCGAAAGAACTGGACCAAAGCGCAGCGTGGTGAGCGTACATATTCCTTTTATTTGAAATGACGCCGACAAAAACAATAAACTATACAAAACAACCGTGAAGCTTAAGGGCTATGTGCCACAAACATGGTACAGAACTTCCCACAAAGAAAGGAGGGAAAGGGATACCTAAGTATGGTTCCCAATCAGAGACAATGATAGACAGCTGTCCCTGATTGAGAACCATACCCGGCCAAAACAAAGAAATACAAAACCATAGAAAATAGAACATAGAATGCCCACCCAAATCACACCCTGACCAAACCCAAAATAGAGACATAAAAAGCTCTCTAAGGTCAGGGCGTGACAGATACTCACAAGGACCAACTTCATGGTTACCTCCATGTGAATGCTGTCCCCATGATTTCCAAAGAAGACAAGAGGTTGCCGCCGAGGTCAGGCTCTGAGAAGCAGCAGAGAACTCTGGAGCAACAGCTGTGGTCATTGAAAGATGGGACCAAAGTGGCGACAGCTAGCATTGATTCTCTCATCGAGTTTCATGAAATAGACTTCCTTCTCGAGGAAACAAGCAAAAAGACGAAAAAGAAAACTAAAGGACAGCAGAAAATCTATGGTACRCCAGATATGGAGGATTGACACCTGTTGCAACGGATGTGGCGCAGTCATGCACTGCACCTGATGTGGCAGGCTATCTACCAAGTGAGAAGTATAAACTTTTGCTAGAGGAGAAGGAATTGAAAAAAGCCATTTGTCATCGTTGTTACTTGCTCACACACCACCAAAAGGCATTGACTGTCAAGATGTCCAAGAAGGAACATCTGGATATAGTCCACAGGGTCAAATCAGAGAACGCCTTGGTACTGTTCATCGTAGATCTCCTGGACATCCCATACTCCATAGTACCAGACTTGCTATAGCTTGTTGGAGAAAACAAACACATAGTGGTTCTGGGTAATAAAGTGGACTTGCTCCCTGGAGACTCTAAAAACTACTTGCAAATGATTAAATGTCAGCTTTCCCAGCACTGTGCTGGTGTAGGCATTTCCAGTGATAATATCAAAGATACCCCCATCATTAGAACCAAAACGGGATATGGCATAGAAAATCTAATCTCCAGAGATTGTGGAAGTACAATGGAGACGTGTATCTAGCGGGAATGGCCAACACGGGGAAATCCACATTGTTTAACACTCTACTGGAGTCAGACTACTGCAAATCCAGAGCCTCGGATGTGATCCACAAAGCCACCATATTTCCATGGCCTGGTAAAATGGAGCTCTGCCCAGCCTGCATGTTATCCACAGTTACTATAAGATACATTATTATTTATGGAACACTCTTCTTTGTGTATTGTTGCTGCAATCATTAGTCTTGAAAGAGCTTCACATTCAAACCACTTTTACAGTCACATTGATGGAGGGCTTGAATCAGACTTACATTTGTTTATATGAAAGTCTCTAAAATGTAGMTTTTCTTCAATTTACTTTAAAATGTAATATTATCCAAAGATATAATGCTGAACCTTCTGAAGTTCCCCATCATCAACAACATTCGGTACTGCATGTTCAGGAGGTCCAAGAGGCACCAGAGTGCCTCCAAGCAGACGGAGAGTGATATCTCTCCACAGGAGCTYGAGCGACTGGAACAGTTCAGCAAGCAGGGCTACCTAGTGGGTAAGAGATTGGTGTTGGCTGTTGGCGACAGAACTGGTGGTAACCCCACAGGGTAGCCTAAATACCAGGGGTTCGAAATGGACATSCCATACAGCTCAACCCTTGACCTACTGTGTTGTTATTGGTTTGCATGGTTACTATTAAATGTGTACTTTGTAATGTAAGCTAATTATTAAAAAAATCCTATATTGGTTTAGGTCATATTGGGAGGACGTTCCGGACCGTCGTAGAATCCAAAAGAGGCCTGATACAGTTTGATCCTGATAGTCTGGCCTATGGAGAGGACATGATTGACAAGGRGGAGGAGAAAGACCATACTCTTTTCAACCCTTCTCCAGATGTGGGCTTGRCGCTCAACGAACTGAAAGATGCCCACTGGCTCTATGACACCCCTGGTGTCATGAAAGAGAATGACGTGAGCTACTTTCTGCTTCCRCTTGGCGCCACTGCTGGCTGTTACGCCGGGCTAAATCGACTTCAACGTGGCCAGTATAATTKTTGTTTCATAGATTACAGTGCAGCGCATAATGGAACCATGTACCTTCCTAATTGAAACAGCGTGTATACATGTTGTAGCTGTTTACCAGCACTAGGAGAGAACACTGCTGACTAATTAATACCACTCGACTTAGTTTCCCTTCTGATGCAAGAGGGTAGATACAAATAGTACCTTTGCATGTCCTCTGGGGGAACAAGGTATGCGTTTCTATTTCTCATATTACTAGGCTATACCACAAAGTATAATTTGCACAAGCAGGATGGCATGATACATTTACGCACACTGCAATAGAACAGAATTATCTATAAAGTGGTCACTGCAGTAGATTTATGACTGGTTTATTATTGCATTGTACCACTCTCGTAAGGGGTTTCTTACAAGAAAAGCCCAGACTAGTGTTGAACAATGCCAACCATTCAGCTCACAATCTTCTGTTCATTGCAAAAACCAAGGCACATTGYCCCTCCCCCACCCCCTCTTTCTCACTCTCTCATGCTTGATAGGTCCTCAATCTGTTGACCGAGCAAGAGGTGAAGGTGGTCGTGCCCACACAAGCCATCGTACGCAGGACGTTTGTGTTGAAACCTGGAATGTTGCTGTTCCTGGGAGCTYTAGGACGAATTGATTACCTTCAGGTGAATGACTTCTTTCATTATTAAACTTTGACATCAAAACAATGGTGCACACTTTTGTCTTTATGACAGACATATTATTAACTGCTGGTTCTCAGTCATTGCTTCCAACCGAGTCCCAATTCACATCACCAGTCTGGACAAGGCTGACCGCATCTATCAGAAGCATGCTGGTCAAATCCTGCTGAGGTTAAGTTGATGCTGCTTGGTCTACTCTACTTAGTTAAGGAATTAAAAATCTCTCAAGTGCTACTACAAACAAGTTTACAAATAATGTTATCAACATGAAGAACTGTGTGAATAGGTACTAAAGGGTTGAGAAGAACCCATGAAGGAATTCCCCCCTCTAGTCTCCCAAGAGTTTGAGCTGAAGGGGCAGGGCTATCAGAAAGCCAGCGCTGATATTAAGATGTCCTCTGTGGGTAATACACACATAATTACACATTGATCAACCAGATGACMCAAGATTGACCTTTTTTCAAAAGAGGCTGGTGCTACTGATAAATTTATTCTGTTTTTAGGTTGGGTGGCAGTGACAGGAGTGGAGGGGAACAGTTTCCTGCTGCGTGCCCATGCTCCAGGGGGTACAGGGCTCTCCTTGAGTAGCYCACCTCTACTCCCCAACATCRTTAATCCTGAAGGGAGAGCACATCAACAAGTCTGTTGCTTATAAGACCATGAAACMCCAGGGCCTGGTGGACACCAGCCTGTCCTACAAAGGAGCAGAGGCTCAATTTGAAGAAAATATTAAGTGYGTAAAATCGAAATGGAGCAACGTGCATTTTCATGTCAAAGGCTTTTTGTACTCAATGTCTAATGGTGATACCGTACTTTAAGTTTGTGGATGGTTTTCAGCTCTGGGTTTTGTAACATTGTAAATATAATGATTGTAAATACCCTTGTAAAAACAGCTGTCGTTATTTGTCGATGTGTAGACTGCTTAAATTTACATTGCTTTCATTACATTTAGACAGCAGGCACCTTTAGTGTAATATATTATTAAACATATCAGTAACTGCTGAAAAGGTAAGAAATGGAAAGGACTCACACACCAACAATACCTCTGGATAGTAGGCCAACCTTTTATTAAAAGTGTAGAGCAGAAAATGGTACAGGATGCTTTGTTTTAAACTGCACAAAAAGGTTTTAAAACAGCCAATTGTTTTCAAAAAGTATTGGGGACAATGGCCAATAACTATCCACTTTGGTGAAGGTATTAATAGAAKTTAGTTGGCAATTATTTTATTGAAAAATAGTAAATTTCTTCACTAACTGCAAATGACATGTATAGGCTAACAGTAAAACAAAAATTAATAGCCTGGGCATGTATTTGCTTTAATCGCTGAACACAACCGGCACTTATTTGAGCTAGGTTTCTATTTCCTTAATGCACACAGATTTTGCTCAATAAAATGTTGTAAAGACTACCACACTGTTTGTGACCAGTATA
Organism: Salvelinus sp. IW2-2015; assembly: GCF_002910315.2. Taxonomy (NCBI): domain Eukaryota; kingdom Metazoa; phylum Chordata; class Actinopteri; order Salmoniformes; family Salmonidae; genus Salvelinus; species Salvelinus sp. IW2-2015. Next base: position 7,989,698 of record NC_036846.1, read on the forward strand.
AACATAATAACAAATTCATCGCAGATCAGACTAGCAAAGACTGCCTATCATAYACCCCAATTTCACCCTTCAGCAACATGAATTTAATGTTTTCTTTTTGGTGGCGACATGGCTAGCAACAATGACAGAATAAAAATAATTAATGCACATGGGAATATCGTAAACAATTCATTTAGACCCGGGAATTCATTTGAAACAGGCATTTATTTGCTGAAATGTGTGCCGATTCCCAGCTATTAAAATGAACAGKCAGCTGGCAATTTGAGACTCAGCATTTAATTGAAGTTTTACGGTACATATGATTACAATATGTGAATGCAAAATGGTTACAAAGACTGAAATACACTTTTCTTATCCACTAACAAGCACAATACAGTAAGTGAACAAAGAGATAAAAGGTGTACATTTACAGTGCTACGGAATCTAACTGTCTAGATAGGGTTCCCTGGGAAACTGCATTTATAGACCGGTTCAAGAGCAGTTGGACCAGTTTCACAGGGAACCCTGGTATATTCTGTTCCTTCCAATAGTCAGGATACTCAAAACATACATCTTTATAATTCTATATCTTCTCACTTTGGCATCACACCCAAAATATAATATTGCACTGAATTTACTAAAAGAGTACACATGGCATATTTTTTTATTTATTAGCGCAGTCTAACAATCACCTCATAGTACAGAAAACTAAATGCATATGAATGAAGTATTTCACAGGCTAAGCTTTGGAAGTACAATTCTGTAAAACAGATGAGTGGGGTAATAAAAACAGCAACAATCAGAGAAATCAAACAATTACAACTAAACCTCAAGGAATGGTTATAAAGATAGACATGATGTAACAACAATATAATTGAAATCAGAGCTCTTACAGTGTACAAAGAATGTGACTCAATTAACAGAAACCTACACTGTTAATATGCAAAAACATAAAATACTGATTGTCGAAGGCACTGAAGAGTAAAAAGAAAAAGAAGAAAATGTAGAACTACGGGCATCTTCGCAGGCTCAACTGTAAAAAAAATATATCTTTGGACTTTTTCTGAAATCAGATACAAAACTGATAATGGTGTGTTCCCAAACTTCCATTTCACAACTTGTTTTCAATGTTAGCTAGTCTATTCTCTGTCAGTGATAGCAACATAGTATCTGTTTTATAGCATCCAGAAAATCTCTATCCATATCTTAAGTTCTAGAGGGCTACAAATGTCAAGGTCCAGTAGGCTAACACTAGGAACACCCTACCTTCCACAGAGTTGTGCATTTATTAATGAGTAGTATGAGTTTYTTTGTATGACTACATTTACTTGGATATTCAAAAAGTGACAACATATTTCAAACATTAACTCAAGAAACAATTCTATACACATCTCACCACCATTGTACCGGATGAACCCAAAGAAACCTCACCTCATTTCATCAATTTGAGTGTAAGAGTCCTCATAAGTCAATTTCTTTTGTAATTAAGAGATTTTTATAATTAGTCCATTGTGCAGATTGATAATTTATTTATACAATGTTTTTTTTTTTATCTCTTGAAGTTATCAATAAAAAGACAAATTAAAGTAGTTGTCAAGTGCTCCCTAAATGGTGGAGTGGACAACTTACACTTGTGCCGACTTTGAACATGCAGCCCTCTTCCCCATTTAGGGGACAGACCAYTTCACTGGAGTGGACTCACACAACAGGAGTGAGAACCCTATTATTCTCTGGAGCACCYGGGTCCTTCTAATATCATCCCGTGTGAATGAAGGGGTTTCTTTGGTACTTAATTGAAAAAGTGTACCACTTCCTTTCATAATTGATGTACTATTGTTGTTCAACAGGGCTGATGGATAAAAATACAAAAAACTGGTGCAACTCGTCTCTTGGTGGCTTCTTCTCATATAGAAACTCAACCRGCAAGGTGTAGCGATTTCTTGACTATCAACCACTATATGTAAGATATATACAATGCTATTCGATTTTAGATACCAGTAGTTGAATAACCATATGAGATTTACAAGTATTCTGAGATTTACAAGCAATAAAATTAATATCCCATATTTTCTTTGATGGGTGTTTCAGCCAAATGCCAAACCATGAACATTTGTTTTGGGCCTCACACATATTAACTCACATATCCTTTATGATTTAAATGAAAGGCATCCCATCATGTTTGAAAACAAGAACTGTAGAATTAATAGTCAAAATGTCTGGGAACCAATACGTSAAAGCCCAGACACCAATAATCAAATTAACTAGTCGGCCTAAAGCTGTATTACAATGGCTGTCAGAGAGTTTTAGGAATACCATATAATATTTTATACAGCACAGTACTAGTGAGCACTAATGCAAAGTAACTGAATATGTAGTGTCAACATGTTTACACAGACAATTATGTTTTATAACAGGTAGAAAGGGTAAAACAAAAATACTCTGCTGAAACTGATTAAAATGGGATAAATCAAAGCCCCCTGCTCTGCAGGCACTCACTGGTCCAGCTTGGATGCATTGTCAAGATAGTACACATTCACCARGTGACGATTCAGGTGCCGACGGTACTCCACCTCCAAGGGGAAGGTACGGTCACAGAAAATACACATGTGACTCTTGAGTTCAGTAGGAGTCGGAATCTCTTCTGTGGGAGTTTCAGGGTCATTGGCCAGTTTGCCGGCGGCAGTGGCCAGTCCGTTGAGCCCCGAGTCGTCACTGCCCTCCGAGGCGCTATCACTGATCTCACTTCCTCCGTCATGGCTGTGGATGCCCTCGTCCTCTTCAGTTTCGGTAGGCTTTCCTCTTGGCCTAGGGAGCTCCAGGGAGGGTGTTGATGGTTCTCCTTGTGGCCGTCTGAAATCGGGAGAGCCGTCAATTTCTAAGGGAGATGGGGACTCGTCTTCAGGAGTAGGAGTTTCCTCTGCTTGGTCGGCGACTTTAGCCTGCTCAGCCTGTGGAGTTGTGTCCTGAGATGTAGAGGTATGCATAGTGGGGACAGTCTCCTGGTCAGACGCCTGCTGCTCTCCCTGCAGAACTGCTGGCTGAAGCTTTGTAGCTGGACACTTTTTGTTTTCAGGGAGGCTAATAGAGTTCTCAATGATGGAACACCCCTTGTTCTCACTGGAAGCCTCRGTCTCTTCACAGCTTGCTTCTGTCTTGTTGCTCTTTTTCACTACAGGCGAGTTCATAATCTGGTTCGCTGGGTTCTCCTGTTCTGACACTGGACAAGGCTCAGTCGTCATGCTTTGGGGGATACTGGCTTTTGATTGTGACTTGTGAGCAGCCTTGATTTTTAACCGTTTGGCCTTTATGTCGGTGCAGGGCTCCTCAGGAGATTCCTTCATTGATAAGTCCAAGGCCTCTGCAGCCTTTCTCTTTAGCGGCTTCGTCCTGCTCTTCTCTCCCTGTTTTTCCACTGGTGCGTCCAGACTTTGAGGTGCTTTTGTAACAGTCTTTTCAACCACTTTCTCCATTTTTTTAGAAGGACTCTTCTTCGATTTTGTTGTGTTTTTGTTCTCTTTTCCTTCCCTCTCATTCTTCAGTGTTCCCAGCTGCTCTTTTTTCTCCTTCTCCAGCTTCTTGTTTTCCTCCTTCACTTTCTCCGTATTCTCCCTCTCCAGCATGTCTTTCTCTAACCTCTCCTTGACCGATTTCTCCTTCTCAACACCGTCCTCTTCCAAACTCGCCTTTTGAACTTTTTCCACGGTTTCCTTTATTTCACTCTTATCCTGAACACTCGTTTTCCCCYTCATCTGTTTTTTGGGACGTCTCTTAACTTTATTACCTGTGGTTTGAACTGCAGCTGCTGTCTCCTTCAGGGTAACATGCTGCTTTGTATTCTCACTGCTCATCTCTGTACTCTTGCGTTTCAGTGTTACCTTTTTCTCTGCCTTGTCCTTTGCCTTTTTAGGTGTCTCTTTGAGTGGGGAGACACAACATTTCTTGTGGGTCTTGTCCGTTGCTACACTTTCTGCAGCTTGAAGAGGGCYGGGATTGCTGCTCTTCTTGGTCGAGAGATTGATATGGATTGATTGTTTATCAGCTCCAGAGATCGCTGGTCTCTCCTCCATGTCCTCCTCCTCATCAGCAATTGCAGACAACTCAAACTTTGCAATTCCATTCACGATGGTGTACTCATCAGTGAATTCATCAGAATCAGGTTTCTTGACACGCAGCTTGACCTTTGACACATCCATTGCAATCTGTGGGCAGCCGGGGTGTCTAGATTTGATGTGATACTGCAGGTTACACTTCTTGGAAGCGGCGTACTTGCAGACAGGGCAAAGGAACTGACGCGGGTTGAGGTGGAGCTCCACATGCTTTTTGTAGTTGCTGCGATCAGCCGTCTTGTATGGACAGTGGGGGCAGCACAGGGGCTTGGGCCCATTGTGAACCTGTCTGGAATGGCGTGTCACCTCATGCTGATTGGCAGCCAGGTAGTTGCAGCGGTCACATTTGAAAGGCCTTTCACCTGTCAAGAAAAGCAATGTGGAAAATGCTCAGGTTACAGACATTTTAACTGCTATTAAYTTCTATGGGAACACTGGCTCMCATTTCATGCAGGGAAGATGGACYAGAGTAAGGAGAGACAAGCAACAATTACAGGTCGAACAMTAAGCATCTCACAGCACGTATYGCAAACCACTTTACCGTTCTTATCCAAAACCATCTGCTCCAGCGAATGCAACAAAGGAGAAAAAGTTGACTATGAGAGGAAAGCAAAACAGAGACCTATCTATGCACAATCAATTATATTTGTGTAATTTCTGCTACATGCTAGAAATATGTACCATCAGGCTTTTTTGTCATGTAGCCTGTGTTAGACACTCACCTGAGTGGGTTCTCATATGCCTGGTAAGATGGGTCTTCTGGGAGCTTGAGTACTCACAGTACGGACATCGAAAAGGACGCTCCCCTATAGAAGCAAAAACAGAGTTAGCTAWACTGTTAAAAACAATYATAYGTTGACCATTAAGTGCATTCTTGGAGTGAAAAGGTTCTGACATACCTGTGTGGGTGCGGATATGCTGCACGTAGTTGTTCTTACGGTCCGAGAAATAGCAGCACTGGTTGCAGGTGAAGAGCTTACTGGGGAAATGGTTCCTGAGGTGCTTCCTCCAGTGGTACTGGCTGACGGTGGTATAAGTGCAGATGGTGCATTTGTAGACCCTCTGGTCATCRCCCTCCTTCTCGTGGTGCTTGAGGTGAGCCATGTAATGGTCGTAGCGGTTGGTGTTGTAGCCGCAGCGCTCACAGCGGATCACCCCTTTGTTGTTGGCCCCGCTATCACCGCTMTCCGCCTCTTGATCTGGTCCAGCCGAAGTCTCTTTTGCCCGTGCCTTGTCCCCCTCCACGCGTTTCACCACAATCATCCTATTGGCGCTGTGGATTTGGATGTGGGTTACAAACTCCTCCTCTCGCTGAGCCTGGTAGTTGCAGGGTTTACAGAAGAAGGGTTTCTTCTTCTTAGCTGACTCCATGATCATGCCCAGAGGTGTAGAAGGGGTAAAAGGGGTGGGAGGGCTAGAAGGGCGCTGTTCAGAGGGTTTGGACAGGTCCATCCCTTCTTCCTCTTCTACTTCTACTTCATCTTCAATCTCCTCAACCTGGGAAAGGGCCACCCGTGGAGACTCTGGGTAGTCTACAATGCACATCTCTCTCTCATGGCTATCGTAACTGTATCTGATGATGTTCTCGTCTTCACTATCGGAGTAGCTGCTGCTGCCGACGGTTTGGAGCTCCATCATCTCCTTCCCTTCTGTTGGATTTTCACAGGCTACGTTGGCGAGCATGACCAGCTGTGGGGCCGGCAGCTCATTGTGTGGAAGCTCAGCCAACCCCTGGGCATCCTCCATCATGGGCATGCCAGCTGAGGTGGCATACATGACCAACCCCATTGGATATACCGTCTGAGAAGCCATGCTGGGAGGGCTGTGGCTGTGGGGAGGAGAGCAGAACCAGAGGTCATGGTCATTGATCAAACAACTTCAAATAAGATATGTTAAATTATGTTTGAAATCATTTCAGAACTAACATTTTTGTAGCAGTAGTCACAGAGAGTATGAGTTTTAACAAGCATTTAATTCTGGACTTCATCAATCTTTTGAACGTTTATCACATAGGCCACTCAGTCTCACGTCATCAAAATGATATGGCTTGCAAGTTTTCCTAGCAACTACCAACCAGGGATATACCATGTAAGGTAATGTCACTGTTCCTTCTCTGAATTAGTAATTTGGTATTCATATCATGGTTGGAAAGTGCAGGATGTTTTCATAATAATCTAGGAATGGTGGATACAATAAAGAAAAAACAAATGTCATCAATCCAAGTGTCAAAATAAATAAAAGGGAAGTATGCTAAACCTATATAATTTCAGAACACTTTCATCATGTCATTGATTCCTTATCTGGATTTATTCATGTCTTCATGCAGTCTGCTGTACATATCAATRTGATGAACCAGTATGTGACTATAACAGATGACAATGTTGTATCTATTCTTAATTTGTAAAAAATGATATTTATCCAGACTATTTCATACTTAAAATGTAACCAATTAAATAAAAAAATAAAAACGTTTTTTCCCATAAATATATTTAAATGTTTAGCACAAAACTACCAAGAATATCCCACCACYTCAAAATGTATGTTTCATAACTTCATTGTGGGGCTACGTCATGTATTTAACACAGTGCCTTGGGAAACCCCATAGTGTCCTAGGCCTGTGTTTGCATGCACAGARATGTGTGTTCGGCCATTTTGAAACAGCACCACCAACTTGGTCGACAGCGCCCAAAAACTACAGTAGCCATTCTAACTAGTACGCAGAAAAAATAAGAAAGGGGTTGTATGATCTCAATGCGAAACCAAATATATAGCTATAATTGACCTAAATGGTAATGATGACCAAATACGTAAAACAAATWAAAAATCAACGTTTTACATGTCTTTACGTTCTAACTATGAGACAAAGTGTATAGACATACTTTGTTACCGTGCTGGTATTACAATAACCAAACTGAATACAATATGACTTGCAAAATCAAATTTATTTGACTGAGTTATAGTCTATGTATAGTTGTAAACAAAGACTAGACCTCTGCAATACAAAGCAGAAAGTTGCAACAAAAAAAGCTACAGTAAAGGTTTGGGCGTGGAGGAGACAATTATTTATTTAACAAATGGATCGATTGTAGTTCAAACTAACTTTTACCAACAATAGTATTCCACAAATCGCCATGCAAACTTRCCACGACAGGCAGAGAATGTCGCTGTCCAGCAGGGCCCTCAAAACTTCACTCGGAAAACTAGTTTTGCGGAAGAGCAAACTCCGAACAAGGAGGTTGTTAACTTGTAAACTCTTGAAAAATGTAGCGATAATGACTGTTGTTCGTTTTACTTAAAAAAAATGTATATATATCATAAATAAAGTTTGGCGTGTAAACACTTCGAAAGTTTAGAACAGCGTTATGTTAGCCATGGTCCTGATCTTCGTGCTGAAATCAGCCCTGGACAGCGCCTAWCCCKTTCAACAACCCCYACAYTGCCTCCATTTTCAAAACTGTTCGTCAAAGTTAGTTTGTTTCACAAATTAAAACAATAGACAACAAATCTGTTAATTCCTAAATTACACACAACTCACCGTATATCTGTATCCACTCCTTGTCGGTATTCGGTCTATATTATCGATGTAATAGTACACAAACTATTCACGGAAGAAGTTTCCACACATTCCTACACATCAGCCTGGCTCCGTCTGTTTGCAGGGATGGCTGACGTCAGCGCGAGCTAGTGTTTCTGCCGGGAGCTTCTTCTTTCCAAATCCCAATGTTCCAAATGGTCATACAATCTAGCAATCCGGTTATTATTAATCATTATGAGTTGATTTATTTTCATTTAGAAACGTTTTTGGCAAAAATGTATTCCTCTTATATATAAACTAAACTAATATATATATATACACTGGGGGGCTAATTAGCTATCTAGAATGCTCGGGACACCTGCGTGTAATGGAAGAAGGCAGCCAGAAATGTGTAAACTGCAACTGTGATAAAGCCAGTTAAAACAGTGTACAGTAAGTGTATATTTTGCATTTCTAAAATTATTTTGATGTGATATGAAAGTAAAGGGCTTTATTGAGAATCAATATGCGATGACATCACCTGGTTTCAATTATGTTTATAGAGACAATATCTCTTTCATCATCACTCAATGCCTAGGTTTACCTCCACTGTATTCACATCCTACCATACCTTTGTCTGTACGCTATACCTTGAATCTATTTTATCGCCCCCAGAAACCTGCTCCTTTTACTCTCTGTTCCGGACGTCCTAGACRTCCAATTCTCATGGCTTTTAGCCSTACCCTTATCCTACTCCTCCTCTGTTCCTCTGGCGATGTAGAGGTGAATCCAGGCCCTGCAGTGCCTAGCTCCACTCCTATTCCCCAGGCGCTCTCTTTTGATGACTTCTGTAACCGTAAAAGCCTTGGTTTCATGCATGTTAACATTAGAAGCTTCCTCCCTAAGTTTATTTTATTCACTGCTTTAGCACACTCTGCCAACCCGGATGTCTTAGCCGTGTCTGAATCCTGGCTTAGGAAGACCACCAATAACTCTGAAATCTCCATCCCTAACTMCAACATTTTCAGACAAGATAGAACGGCCAAAGGGGGTGGTGTTGCAATCTACTGCAGAGATAGCCTGCAGAGTTCTGTCCTACTATCCAGGTCTGTACCCAAACAATTTGAACTTCTACTTTTAAAAATCCACCTCTCTAAAAACAAGTCTCTCACCGTTGCCGCCTGCTATAGMCCACCCTCTGCCCCCAGCTGTGCTCTGGATACCATATGTGAACTGATTGCCCCCCATCTAGCTTCAGAGCTCGTGCTGCCAGGTGACCTAAACTGTGACATGCTTAACACCCCGGCCATTCTACAATCTAAGCTTGATGCCCTCAATCTCACAGAAATTACCAATGAACCTGCCAGGTACAACCCCAAAGCCGTAAACACGGGCACCCTCRTAGATATCATCCTAACCAACTTGCCCTCTAAATACACCTCTGCKGTTTTCAACCAAGATCTCAGCGATCACTGCCTATTGCCTGCATCCGTAATGGGTCARCGGTCAAACGACCTCCACTCATCACTGTCAAACGCTCCCTGAAACACTTCAGCGAGCAGGCCTTTCTAATCGACCTGGCCCGGGTATCCTGGAAGGATATCGACCTCATCCCGTCAGTAGAGGATGCCTGGTTATTTTTTTTAAATGCCTTCCTCACCATCTTAAATAAGCATGCCCCATTCAAGAAATGTATAACCAGGAACAGATATAGCCCTTGGTTCTCTCCAGACCTGACTGCCCTTAACCAACACAAAAACATCCTGTGGCATTCTGCATTAGCATCGAACAGCCCCCGTGAAATGCAACTTTTTAGGGAAGTTAGAAACCAATATACACAGGCATTTAGAWAAGCCAAGGCTATCTTTTTCAAGCAGAAATTTGCTTCCTGCAACACAAACTCAAAAAAGTTCTGGGACATTGTAAAGTCCATGGAGAACAAGAGCACCTCCTCCCAGCTGCCCACTGCACTGAGGATAGGAAACTCTGTCACCACYGATAAATCCACTATAATTGAGAATTTCAATAAGTCTTTTTCTACGGCTGGCCATGCTTTCCACCTGGCCACCYCTACCCCGGTCAACAGCACTGCACCCCCCACAGCAACTCGCCCAAGCCTTCCCCATTTCTCCTTCTCCCAAATCCAGTCAGCTGATGTTCTGAAAGAGCTGCAAAATCTGGAACCCCACAAATCAGCCGGGCTAGACAATCTGGACTCTTTCTTTCTAAAATCATCTCCCAAAATTGTGATTTCCCAAAGATTGGGATTCCCCAAAGATTGGAAAGCAGCTGCGGTCATCCCCTCTTCAAAGGGGGGGCCCTTGACCCAAACTGCTACAGACCTATATCTATCCTACCCTGCCTTTCTAAGGTTCTTCGAAAGCTAAGTTAACAAACAGTCACCGACCATTTCGAATCCCACCGTACCTTCTCCGCTATGCAATCTGGTTTCAGAGCTGGTCATGGGTGCACCTCAGCCACGCTCAAGGTCCTAAACTAATCTTAACCGCCATCGATAAGAAACAATACCTGCCAGCGTTTCATTGACCTGGCCAAGGCTTTCGACTCTGTCAATCACCACATCCAATCGGCAGACCAACAGCTCTTGGTTTCTCAAATGATTGGCCTCGCTGGTTCACCAACTACTTCTCCGACAGAGTTCAGTGTGTCAAATCTGAGGCCTGTTGTCCGGGCCTCTGGCAGTCTCTATGGGGTCGCACAGGGTTCAATTTTTGGGCCGACTCTCTTCTCTGTATATATCAATGATGTCGCTCTTGCTGCTGGTGAGTCTCTGATCACCTCTACACAGACGACACCATTCTGTATACTTCTGGCCTTCTTTGGACACCTGTGTTAACAACCCTCCAGACGAGCTTCAATGCCATACAACTCTCCTTCCGTGGCCTCCAACTGCTCTTAAATACAAGTAAACATAAATGCAGCGCTCTTCAACCGATCGCTGCCTGCACCTGCCCGGCTGTCCAGCATCTCTACTCTGGACGGTTCTGACTTAGAATATGTGGACAACTACAAATACCTAGGTGTCTGGTTAGACTGTAAACTCTCCTTCCAGACTCACATAAAAACATCTCCAAGCTAAAGTTAAATCTAGAATTGGCTTCCTATTTCGCAACAAAGCATCCTTCACTCATGCTGCAAACATACCCTCGTAAAACTGACCATCTTCCCGATCCTCGACTTTGGCGATGTCATTTACAAAATAGCCCCAACACCTACTCAACAAATTGGATCAGTGCCATCCGTTTTGTCACCAAAGCCCCTTATGCTACCACCCACTGCGACCTGTACGCTCTCGTTGGCTGGCCCTCGCTTCATACTCGTCCCCAAACCCACTGGCTCCTGGTCATCTACAAGACCCTGCTAGGTAAAGTCCCGCCTTATCTCTGCTCGCTGGTCACCATAGCTGCACCTACCCGTAGCACGCGTTCAGCAGGTATATCTCACTTGTCACCCCCAAACGCAATTCCTCCTTTGGACGCCTCTACTTCCAGTTCTCTGCTGCCAATGACTGGAACGAACTACAAAAATTCTGAAACTGGAAACACTTATCTCCCTCCCTACTTTAAGCACCAGCTGTCAGAGCAGCTCACAGATCACTGCACCTGTACATAGCCCATCTATAAATAGCCCAAACAACTACCTCTTCCCCTACTGTATTTATTTATTTATTTATTTTGCTCCTTTGCACCCCAGTATTTCTACTTTGCACACTCATCTACTGTCAAATCTACCATTCCAGTGTTTTAAATGCTATATTGTATTTACTTCGCCACAATGGCCTATTTATTGCCTTTACCTAACCTTATCTCACCTCATTTGCTCACATTGTATATAGACTTATTTTTCTACTGTATTATTGACTGTATGTTTGTTTTACTCCATGTGTAACTCTGTGTTGTTATATGTGTCGAACTGCTTTGTTTTATCTTGGCCAGGTCGCAGTTGTAAATGAGAACTTGTTCTCAACTTGCCTACCTGGTTAAATAAAGGTGAAATAAAATAAATAAAAAATTAACGTTTAGATGGAGTATTTGGCTTTTTTGGCTGCCAGAGCCAGTCTACCTCTGAAAATAATATGTTAAATCCTTGGACCTTAAGGAGTAACGGTAGGCTCCTTAAGAGTACATATTGGGCTACATACAATGTCTACAGCTATACACATCATTCCCAATAATACAATCACGAATGTAACATTATAATTAAATATAAAGAACATTTCACAAGTCAAAGTACAACGATTTATGCATAATTCATTAGTGTTTTAAATCTTCACATTGTCGGCTTCACAACAAACAGTTGACAGCTCCAGCACCCTGATAATGCCACATAATCAGATGGTCTCATGATTTAATTCACCATACYTGAGTTGGCTGGCCTGGTTATTTCCCCAAAACAGTCCTGAAACATTGTATACATGATGTGTAATATATACATACAGAATGTGTAGTTATTAGATCAGTGTAAGGGGAAAAAATTGCTTAATCTTCCTGTTTCCGTGTTTTATTACCAGGTATACTGGGGAAAACCCACACTGACCATGGGGAAAGAGCTATTGCATAAATCCCACAATGCAGGTTTGATTGAATTCTGTCCACACCAATATAATATAATAMCTGGATGGGATGGTTCAAGGCATGCCCATCCTTCTGTGTGACCTCTGTATGTGGGGAATGTTTCAGCAGAGGATCTACCAGGCCTAAATRCAAAATAAAAAATATAACATGAGAGCAACCCACACAGACTGCATTCTCCAGTCCACAGTGTACTGCTGCACAAAAACTAACTTTGGTCTGTTGGGTCCATGGTTGTGTCCAAAGTCTTTTGGAGCATGCCAGGAAGCAGGCTCTAGTCTGGGCATACACGTGCCCTCACTTGTGAAATTTGTTCCTTGCAACTGTATAGTCATGGGTCTGTTGCAAATAGAGACAGCTTTTCAGCTTGATGAAAGTGTTATAAACAACTCAAGGCCTCCAGGTCATGAATTACACCAGAAGCATAGGTAGTTACCTTGGGGGAGTTTGCCTGTAAAAAATGTAATTGACACACACCAGCTGGTCATGATCAAATAAAAAAACATTTAAAAAAAAACATTCTCGCTAACACAATATTCAAGAGAAACATAATTATCATGGACACAATGTATCACAACGAATCGCCGTCCGCCACGGGGTGGCGCTTGTATATTATATTTGACATCGGTACACTGCCTCAATCAACATTTTAACAAAGATTGTTATAATTCAACCAAGATGAACCACAGACTGTCGTTTCAAATCGAAACAAATTAGTCAGTGGGCAGAACAAACAAGAGGTGGGCAGAGCCAAGCTCGAGCTAGAGAGATCCTATTGGTGCGTTCTAGCATATATTCTACAATAAGTCTACATATAAGTCTACAAAACTTAGTGCACTCTGTTCGTAACAGGTTATAGTTTTGGGAATAGAAAACTGTATTGAGATCAAATGTTTTATCGATGAGAAAATTAGCAGAATGTCGAACAAAATCCATCTCGTTCCATCTTCTCCCACTGCCGGCCACTGGGCTTCCTCTCACTATCACATTTGGTAACGTTAGTGAGTCGAAACGCTAAGAGGATRCTTCACATTTATACATCCGGTGAAATATCTGTCTCAGACAATATAATTTTAATGCAGATTTGATCAAAACATTTTTTGCAGTTGATTAATTCTATCAATGGAGGTCACATATGCCTTGATCTCATTGTCCAATGAAATAAAGCCTGCTTTTAATTTAGTCTTCCATTTGAAATCATTGTTACTAACAGACTGAATGTTTCATATTAAAAGGAACAATAATATAAAACCAAAGATACCCTAAATAAACAGTTTMATAACTTTCTACCACATGTTGTTATTTATTTACAATGACAATTGAATTTCATAGTTTTATTTTATTTCCATCTGTCAAACAAAGAAAAAAGTTTAGAAAGACCAACTTCAGTTGGTCAGTGTATATATAAAGGAAATCCAACCATTAACATTTACAAGCATATCATAGAAGATATAACTACTACCAGCACTTTATTGCTTGGGGTGTATTCATTACGTCTTGTAACWGAAACCGTTTAGCGTTTAATAAYCAAACGGAAGCAAACGAAGCAAGCGGAACGAAATGGGGAGGGACCTAAATTATTTGTTCAATAGAAACTCGTTTTCGTTACAAAACGTTTTCCTTTTGGAGTAAACGGTTTCTGGTGAAAAATCTTTTGCAACAGAATAGGCGTAATGTCATGTAACTGTACGCACACTMGGTTCTTCATAAGGGTCCGTCGTGAGGGAGCTTGAGCAGAGTTGCAGGCAGTGAATGGACCCTGAGAGTGCGCTAGTTTGAAATTGAAAAGTGTCGCGGTAGCTTTTGATAAAGAATATCCTCAAGACGAAGCAGCTGCATTATAAGTTGGATGCACTGTTGAGYGCTACATCCCGAGGGGTTTGCGCTGATTGTACGGAGATTGTGATAACTGGTTATATGACATCCCTTGAGAAAGCAAGAACAAGATGTATGTCAGGAGAAGTTCAGTATTATCATAAGGAGATGTATACTTGGAATAGGCAGAGGAGGTTTAAGAGAGAGCGGGAGGAAGATGGTGAGCTTGAGTCGGTTAAAAATAGCAGAAAAAGGGAGATGGTTTGTTAAAGAAGAATGGTTTGTTAAAGAAGAATGGTAGAAAGTGTAAGCGGAGTGAGCTGAAGACAGGAGGAGAAATGGAAGTGAATGAGGGCAAAATATCAGAGGTGGTAGGTGTGGTGAAGTTCTCGGAGCCCGAGGCTTGCACAGAGGGTCAGGATAAAGATGAGTCTGTGACAGTAGGAGTGAAGTTTTTGGCTGATCCATTTATGGTTTCGGGGTGGGTGAAAACAGAGTTGGGTACTGTGGAATCGGTGAGGGTAACCAGAAGTGGTCTTGTGATAATTGTTTGTGTTTCTGCTGGTCAGAGGGAGAAGGAGCTCTGTCTTAAACGAATGGGGCACGAAATGTGAATTGTTTCGCTCTCAAGAAAAGGGCRCCATTGAAAGGAGTGATTACTGCGGTAGCAGTAAATGTAAAAGTTGACCAACTGAAGAGGAAGATTCCCGGTGTTTGTGATGCTCGTCGTTTGGTGCGACGCAGACAGGGTGGCGAGAGGTGAAACTGAAGTCATTGTCTGTTCTTTTGAGTTTTGATGTTGAGTCTTTGCCCGACAAAGTGATGTGAGGATATATAAGTTATACTGTATGAGCTTTTGTGCCGAATACGTTACATTGTTACAGGTGTCAAGCTTATGGGCATGTGGCAGCAGTGTGTAGGAGGGAGGTTCCTAGGTGTGAGAAGTGTGCAGRAGGGCATGAGACAAAGGAATGTGTAGCATGAGGGAAAGTAGTGGTATGTGTTAATTGTCGGGGTTCCCATGGTGCTGGGGTTCAGAAATGTCCCGTGTGAGAGAGGCAGGTTGAGGCTTCCAGGGTGAGAGTAGTGCAGAAGTTGTCATATGCTGAGGCRGTGAAGAAAGTAGAGGAAGATGGGTCAAGGAGGAGGGATCCTAAGAGGAGTGGTGTGAGTAGTAGATCTGTACCAGTACAAAGGGATCTTTAGCATTTATAGCAATGGTTATCAACTGTGCTACAGGGATGGAACATAAGTCACAGAAAATGTAGGTTGTGGTGGCAGCTGCAGAGAGCTATTTGGGTGTGCAAGACTTGWCATCAGAAGAGTTACAGGGTCTGTTAAGTGGTGATGTTCCATCCTTTCAGGTTGTTGGCATGAGTTAGGACTAAATATATTTAAATAGTGGAGTAGGGTGGTGTTATTTTTATTTGATTTGTTTTGAGAATTTTTTGTGAGTGTAGTGTTATAGTAGGGTATTTTGTTTATCTAGTAGGTGGCGGTAATGCAACATATTGGATGCGAACCGCCGTTAAACCTTGTCGAAGAAGAAGAAGTTCTTCGTAGGGCAGACTCCTTCCTTTCTGCTGCAGTTCACATGGAAGATGTCACTTGAACCAGCCACGAATTTCTGTTGGGGTCTCCACAAGGAAATGGCTGAGGGATTACGTAGTTTTTTTCCAAATTGTASAACTCTGACGTTACTTCTTTAATCSTGGACGCTAATATTTTAATTACACTAGCATTATACCATCGGATATGTGTGTTTTGAGTTTAGTTGAAGTCAATTTGGCCAACACAACGGGAAACGAATCATTTGGAGAATCTCAYCTCGGACTTGCTGCTGTTAGTTTACCTAGCGATAACACCTGATATAGCTAGCTAAATAGTTTTAAGTAATTTGGGACAGTTAGTAGTGATGGCTGGTATTAACTTKAGGGAGGCTTTTACAACAAAATAACAAATTTCTTATACGAAATACGACTAAAGTACAAGCAAGCTGAAGGATACAACTTTTTCTTGAAGTTGTCTCGAGCGAAAATGAACAATTGTACCGTTAGCATCTAGCTAGCAAATTATCTAACGGTAGCTAGTTGACAGTGACGTCAGTGGAAATTGGGTATGGTGTTGCAACTTTGTAACGTCAACGTTACCTACTTTAGATTTGTTTATCAATTTAACTAGCTACAGCAGCTGATTTAGCATAGCATGCTAATGATGCGGGATTCAACTGTGAATTTCAGTGTTCTCCATAGAACTTGCAAATTGGTCGTCATTCTTTGTTTTCTCCATATTTCGGTCACATTCATTTTTTACGTGAGGTCGTTAGATATTCCATTTTCTTTTGCACAAAATCAGCAAGCACACACAGCGAAAAAGCAAGACCAAACTACATCAAAGGACACCAAACCTGACGTGGTTGAAACGAATCGCTTTTCTGTAGACAACGTGACATCTACATTCACCAAAGAACTTGTAAAATGTCTTGACACTTCGCCACTGCTTGGTAAGTAGCTATGAATGTGTTGCCAAAACTAATAACGAGTCGATGGCAACTAATATTTAATCAACATTGCATAATCAATATTTCTGACGTATGCTGTAGACTCACTGGTACGTTTTATAGTCATATGATGCCTGGTTGGTAGTCTTGCCAAAAGTGGTTTTTATCAGCAAACAATAAAAGTTGTTGGCCATGTAAATCGGACACAGTCATTCATTCATCTGCTCTGATGATGAATGGGTAGAGCTTGCCATACATATGTCGCTTTAATCTGTATCTTAATGCAACCTACAAGCGCCAAGTATAAMCAGTTAGCCACCAGTCGATGTCTTAGTTATTTTATGACCCCCTTCCTTAGCCTCTAGGGTTTGGTATTTCACTTATTCATACAATAGGTATATCTATGGCCACACGCCCACACCCTTATGTAACAGTTTTGCTTCCGTCCCTCTCCTCGCCCCTACCTGGGCTCGAACCAGGGACCCYCTGCACACATCGACAACAGTCACCCTCGAAGCACGGTTACCCATCGCTCCACAAAAACTACTTCAAGGTCTCAGAGCGAGTGACATCTCCGATTGAAACCCTATTAGCGCGCACCCCGCTAACTAGCTAGCCATTTCACACCGGTTACACTTACATTATTAATGCATAGCATAGTGCTCTTGAATGAGCAGCTTTGCTTGTTTCCACAAAGGTTTGTTGTTGTTCAGTGGCCTTCTCTCTTAGCTCAGGTTTAAAAAAATAATAAAAAATAAATGGTTTATGCAGCTGTGCCCCGAGCTGATCTGTCCCTCTGCCACAAAACCCTGACTGCTCCACAGGTGGGAATCGGTGGATTAAAGTGGTGTGCACATTCTCCCCTCAGCTGACTTGGAGATTGAATTGAAAAGCAATGCAGTCTAGGAACATCAACCTCCAGGTCACATTACAGAAAACAATACAATAAGTTCACTACATCATATATGCAGTTTAACCTTTTGTTATTTTTTGTATGGCTTTTGTAATTTGACCWACTGTTGCTACTTGTGTAAGCCACTGGCATATAGGAGCCACACTATTGTGTTTAATAATAAAACAGCTGAGAGGTTATTGTCAGCAGAAAAGGCAGTCGCAGGAGATTGGAGAACTAGGCTGGATTTTCTTACAATAGTATATTAGGCCTACAATATTAACAGATTTTACATGCTATTTCCATTGGCTCTACTGAAATCATCAGTTATCAGGGCTGTTGTAGATAGAGCCCTGACAAAATTGTATAAGACTTCCCTTCTCTCCCGTTCTCATCCAGTGGGCCCACTGCGAATTGAGTTCTCTRACCCAGTCAGCCTTGATGTGGTAAGGAAGGAGAACCCCAATCTTCAGAATGGGGGGCGCTTCAAGCCCAAAGACTGTGTGGCCCTCCAGAAGGTGGCTATCATCATCCCTTTCCGCAACCGCGACGAGCACCTCAAGTTCTGGCTGTACTACCTCCATCCCATCCTTCAGCGCCAGCAGCTGGACTACGGCATCTACGTTATCAACCAGGTGAGTCCTTCCCGGCCCCTGTCTTCCCTCTGTCTGTGTGGAGTAGTTGGTAGTGCTGAGCGATTATTGGAATTCCATTTTGTTTGTTTTTTCTGTGAGCTCAATGCGAACATCGCACAGTTTCTCTAGAGATAAATCAAATCGAGCCTGAACTGTGCAATGTAGTAGGCAGTTGTTGTTTCCAACAGGCCAATATTCTACATAGTTTAGCGCATAAAACATGGTAATTAACTACAATGACCATAATCCATTGCGCATGCAAAACAAAAAATTATACGTCATTTTTAAAATAATCAAACCGACTTCAAAAATCATTAATCACTCGTAGTGGGACAAGTAGTAAGATTTTAACCAGTGAGAAAATCTTAGTGCAGGGAGTGCCCCTTTTTAATTAGGTGGTTTTAATGCATGAAACCAACAAAGGTGGTCTSTATATTTCAAATATAGGATAGCTAGAGTTTACTGGTACGGTAAACCACAAGTACAGGTACTTTTGCCGTATTTTATTTGGGTTTGTTTTTTACGTGTTAGCCTAGGCTATGTCAAAAGAAAAGGGCATCAAGCTCCCAAATGACAGGCTGTAATGGCAGTTGCCAAGTGACTAGTTGAGAGATGTACTGGTAGATTTGTTTTCTTGTGGAGTAACTCTTCTGTGACAGAGACATATGGGCAATTACATGGTAACGGTTTACGCTGAGACTCAGATTTTTAAGGTTTAACATAAAATACAACTCTATGCACAAGGACTACACTTTCAATACTTTTCACAGAAAATTTTACAAAAACACATTGATAGGAAAAACTGTGCAGATACAAAGTTTRGTAAMAATAAAACYGAGGGAGATTTGATCGTAATTCTGTTGCCAAACTTTCTTTCCAGTAAATATACACTACTGTTCAAAAGATGGCGTCACTTAGAAATGTCCTTGTTTTTGAAAGAAAAGCACTTTTTTTTTGTCCATTTTAAAATAACATCAAATTGGTCAGAAATACAGTGTAGACATTGTTAATGTTGTAAATTACTATTGTAGCTGGAAACGGCTTATTTTTTAATGGAATATCTACATAGGCGTACAGAGGCCCATTATAAGCAACCATCACTCCTGTGTTCCAATTGCACGTTGTGTTAGCTAATCCAAGTTTATAATTTTAAAAGGCTAGAGGCTATTAGAAAACCCTTTTGCACTTATGTTAGCACAGCTGAAAACTGTTGTCCTGATTTAAAGAAGCAATAAAACTGGCCTTCTTTAGGCAGGTTGAGTATCTGGCGCATCAGCATTTGTGGGTTTGATTACAGGCTCAAAATGGCCAGAAACAATACTTTCTTCCAAAACTCGTCAGTCTATCATGAAGGCTATTCCATGCGAGAAATTGCCAAGAAACTGAAGATCTCTTACTACTCCCTTCACAGAACAGCGCAAACTGTCTCTAAGCAGAATAGAAAGAGGAGCAGGAGGCCCTGTTGCACATCTGAGTAAGAGGACAAGTACATTAGTGTCTAGTTTGAGAAATGAATGCCTCACAAGTCCTCAACTGGCAGCTTCATTAAATAGTACCCGCAAAACACCAGTCTCAACGTCAACAGTGAAGAGGCAACTCCGGGATGCTGGCCTTCTAGGCAGAGTTCCTCTGTCCAGTGTCTGTTCTTTTGCCCTTCTTAATCTTTTTATTGGCCAGTCTGAGATATGTCTTTTTCTTTGCAACTCTCCGGGTTTGGCCGGTGTAGGCCATCATTGTAAAGAATTTGTTCTTAATAACTGACTTGCCTAGTTAAATTTAAAAAAGGCCCACCTGTTAATTGAAATGCATTCCAGGTGACTACCTCATGAAGCTGGTTGAGAGAATGCCAAGAGTGTGCAAAGCTGTCATCAAGGCAAAGGGTGGCAATTGGAAGAATCTCAAATCTCAAATATATTTTGATTTGTTTAAAGTTTTTTGGGTTATTACATGATTCTATATGTGTTTCATAGTTTTGAGGTCTTCACTATTGTTCTAGAATGTAGAAARTAGTAAAAAAATAAAGARTCCCTTGAATGAGTAGGTGTTCTAAAACTTTTTACTGTTTAAATTGTTCAAAGTAGTCATTGCGCATAGAGTTGTATGGTTTGTTGAACTTTGAAATGAATGGTTGTTGTTTGGCATACATTTTAAAGTGGARAAATCRGAGTCTCGGTGTAATTCCGTTACTGTGGAATTGCCCAAATGTCTGTTTTCMATAAAGGAATTCCTTGCTTTAGTCAAGAGGAAAAAGTAGGCTAGTGTCCAAATAACTCTTGCCTCCCTTCCTTCTTTAAAGAACTCCTACAATTCGCAGTAGGCCTAATCCTTTGTGTTCCCATCTATGGGGAAGAAATCAGATCTGGCAACATAGTGCCAGCATTTGTCTCTGCGTCTGTTCTTTGTCCATCAGCAATTTCCTTTATTTATTCATGGTGTTTGCACAACCAAGAGACTCATGCTCTCTATCGTCAAACTAGCACTGAACACCAATGGACGTGGCACAAAATAGACAGTGGCTTTCAGACGGGGCTATCTCTGTCACTTTAAAGACCTGAGAGAACAKTCCTGTCTGGAATGCTCTTTTTATCCTCACACATTCCTGTTTCTTTTCATCAAGATCCTTTATTAAAGGAAAGCCTTTTTATGTATTCAAAGTGTATAGTGTTGRTTACAGATAACTAATAGAAGAATTCAACAAGGGTTGTACTTAAATGTGAATGCACAACATTTGGGCAACCTGGCCTGGGTACAAAATGTCCTGTCTTTTCCAGATGTAAAAATGATCAGTAGGCTTTATTTGGGCTTTTTATTGCAATCAAGTAGGCCAATTTTATTGTTTAGCGGTGCATGTTCTTACGCTACTTGACCAAAAGTATGTGGAAACCTGCTTGTCGAACATCTAATTCCAAAATCATRGGCATTGGTTCCCCCCTCCCCCTTTGCTGCTATAACAGCCCCCACTCTTCTGGGAAGGCTTTCCACTGGATGTTGGAACATTGCTGCGGGGACTTGCTTCCATTCAGCCACAATAACATTAGTGAGGTCGGGCACTGATGTTGGGCGATTAAGCCTGACTCGCAGTCGGCGTTCCAATTCATCCCAAAGGTGTTCGGTGGGGTTGAGGTCAGGGCTCTGTGCAGGCCAGTCAAGTTCTTCCACACCGATCTCAACAAACCACTTTTGTATGGACCTCACTCTGTGCACGGGGGCATTGTCATGATGAAACGGGAAAGGGCTTTTCCCAAACTATTGCCTCTAAGTTASAGGCACAGAATCGTCTAGAATGGTATTGTATGCTGTARCATTAAGATTTCCCTTCACTGGAACTAAGGGGCCTAGCCCGAACCATGAAAAACAGCACTAGACCATTATTCCTCCTCCCACCAAACTTTACAGTTGGCATTGGTGCAGGTAGCGTTCGCCTGGCWTCTGCCAAACCCAGATTTGTTCGTCGGGCTGCCAGATGGTGACGTGTGATTCATCACTCCAGAGAACACATTTCCACTGCTCCAGAGTCCAATGGAAGTGAGCTTTACACCCCTCAAGCTGAAGCTTAGCATTGCGCATGGTGATCTTAGGCATGAGTGTGGCTGCTCGGTCATGGAAACCCATTTCATGAAGCTCCTGGCGAACAGTACTTGTGCTGATGCTGCTTCCAGGCAGTTTGTAACTTGGTAGTGAGTGTTGCAACAGAAAACAATAMATTTTTTCGCGCATCAGCACTCAGCGGTCCTGTTCGGTGAGCTTGTGTGGCCTACCACTTCACGGCTGAGCCATTGTTGCTCCTAGATGTTTCCACTTCACAATAACAGCACTTACAGTTGACCGGGGAAGCTCTAGCTGGGCAGAAATTTTACGAACTGACTTGTTGGAAAGGTGGCATCCTATGACGATGCCACGTTGAAAGTCACTGAGAACTTCAGTAAGGCCATTCTACTGCCAAAGTTTGTCTATGGAAATTGTATGGTTGTGTACTCCATTTTATACACCTGTCAGCAACGGGTGTGGCTGAAATAGCCAAATCCACTMATTTGAAGGGGTGTCCACATACTTTTGGCCATTTGGTGTATCTAAAACCTTTGATGAAAACGGACAAGTTGACCATAGACATCACATCATTTGTATGCCTGCCGATGACTAGTGATCATGATAAGCACTTAGTGCCACAACAAGTTGGCTACTCTGTTTTGACAAATAGCCTAGCTACAAACTGGCCAGTGTTGGTCATTATCAATGGCAATCATTAGCCTGAGTGGTGCCACCTAAAACACTTTGGTTTCATGAAGTGAGGGCTTTCCTGCCTAAAATAAGGTTCTGTCTCCATCTCTCACTGACTATCTCCCCATTTGTAGAAATCTCTAAACATGAGGCCACAGACAAATGGGCAGAAACTCGTTTTGTGTGTGTGTGTGTGTGTGTGTGTGTGTGTGTGTGTGTGTGTGTGTGTGTGTGTGGTGATGCTGTAAATAGTTAGATGGAATTTTCACAGGTGTGGGGATTTACTGATTTATGGGAATATTAAAGTTGGCCTCGAGTATATTTGGAAATCAATCTGGCAAAAGGAGAAACTAGTATGAATGCCACTGCAGAGCCCAGAGTTGACAAGGTGAAAATGTAGTAGTTATTGGGTCACCTAATCCCATTTCACGCAAAGGCTGACCTTAACGTAGGATAACGATATCCATTCTTCTCAATATCCTTCAAGTCATCAACACTGTCTGGGTTAAAGCAAAGTAACTTTTGAACATTTTATTGACAACCAAAGTTAATACTAGCGTACAGAGCCATGTTGTAGATTAAATCTATTCCTATTTGATAAAAATGCGTATCAGTTCGGTGTAGTTCAATGGTCCATTTTAAGGACATGATTCTTTGCAGATGTAGGGGCTATTGGCACTTGCGAGGCCAGTACTGAGTTTCAGCTTGAAGGCATAACTTATTTCTCTTTCAGGTCTCATGCCAGGACATGAGTCTGTTGCCTCCCACCCACTAACAGGTAAAGTGTGGCAAACCAGCATGTTGTAGGGTGAACGCCACACCTAGGCTATACGCAGTAAATACATGGTTCTATTTGAGCATATAACCTTATTTTTTGTTTGTTGAGGATACTCCACTCCAGTCTCCTGCACAGGTAGCAAATTGGTGTCCACTGTAAAGAAAAGTAGCTTTAATGGCTGCTTTTATACTAATGGGCCAATCTGATTTTTTCCATAGTCAAGACAGGCCTAGCTATTGCTAGAGGGCTGTTCAATGCTGTTAAACACAATTATGGGGTCTTTATTGAAATTCTACTCAGTCTTTCTGTTTCTCTCTTCTCTCCTATTTCTCCTAGCCTTTCCTATCTTTTCCTCCCTTGTTTTATTTCCTCCTTTCCCTGGCCCCTTGCTCAAACCGCCGTCCTTTTGCATGTCAGGCGTATCTGGCCAATGGCTGTGGTCGCTGGAAGAGGTGAGACCGGTCCCCTGCTTGCTCTGGCCAATTGCGTGATCCCATGGGCTGAGGGGTTCTACTGGTAATATGGGATTATTTTCTCTCTATCTCATTGAATTAGAGATCTATTTTAGTCTCATGCTGTCTTCTTCACTTGCTTGTTTCCGTCTTTGCAAATGATCCACATCCTGTATTCCATTGAAGCTGTCATGCCCTGGAGGAGAGAGGGATGCATCACTTGGTGGAAGAAAAAAACACAAACTCACTCCCATAARCACACTCACAGACCTCTTTAGCGGATATTTATTTCAGACCGTAGCAGATGTCAATACGTTTATTTCAATCAGTGTACATGTCTGTCTCATATCACCACAATGTGTGACATGTGACTGACGGGGAAGTGCATCAGCAGAGAACACTACTGAACATTGAATCAATTGTCCAAGGGTTGGAACACCTCTTCAGATGACTTGAACCTCGCTGCTTTTTGGCATCCAGACCCTCTTCCTCATTTTCCTGTTCTTTTTAGATTAATTGTTGTCGTTTTAAAAATAAAAATACATGTTTTAATTAAAACACTAGCCACACTATTCTTTAATTTGAGAACCTCAGTCCTTGTTTCGATTGCATGTTGTTAGGTTTCGTCTACCTCCATTTGAGTATTTTAGACAATTTTGGTTCTATGGGTATTCAAGCTGAACTTTTTCAGGAGGACCATCAGATAAAGCCAGTGATATATGAGACGTGTCCATTTTGAAAGTCACACTGCCCACATTGAAGGCACATTGACAAAGAACAYGATGCTCCTGTTTTTTTAGCCAAAGGACACCGCACAGAGAATCATCCCAGGACACTGACGTACATTATCCCTGGTAACTGACCATGTATGCAGCCAGAGAACACAAAAAGAGAATAAAAATACCCACCCAACAAATAGTGGATGACATGCCAGCCTAGAATATGTTGGCTTAACAGAGGATTAAGTGTAAAAGCCTGTACAGACTACAATATGATATTCTGTCATTCAATCCCCCAATTTAAGGATATTTTGTCCCATTTTCATTAAGCTAGGGCAATGATTATAAGACGAGAATTGCTGAAACTCGATACTGCTTTAAGTTTCAAAATGGGAAATGGTTGTCTCCCAGATTTATCTATCCATGTCCATCAGCATTCCTTTGTTTTTGAGTCATAATAATTATCCTACACCTTAGAAAAATCTCTCCTTCCCATTAGAATTCTGTCTCTAGTTACATTCACTCTACATAAAGCGGTCACGAYCCATAAGCTCCTAAAATGCCACTGACATGTTTTTAGCACTATTAAATTGTATTCGAATCTGTTGATATACACACTTGAAAAGACCTAGTGTAACAGCTACATGAAGCCACAAAGAGCTGGGCCTGCAAAGCTTTGATGACCCTGCATCAGCAACACAGAATATGAATTTCAAGTTTGTATGTGCACGCACTCTTGATATTAAGGGTAAACGCATGTTTTCCAGCAAACAAGAAGATGCCTACACAACGTCATCAAAGACCAACGGCTCAAAGTCCTGTACTCTATACACCAATGTTTTTTAGTTGTCCAAACCAACTAGCTACACAAGTCTGGTACTTTTCTCTCCAAACTTCAGTGTAGGATGTTTGTAGCATTTAGTGCTCAGTCTCTGACACGTTTTTGTATTCCCAATCACATTATAATAGATAGCTCCCTGGATGGTTTAGTTTAGCCTTGGTTCTGGTGTAYACTTTAGTCCAATTCGACATGGGTGGCCAAACAATGAGGACCAGAGTTGCTCACTCCTGTCTAGACYATCACAAATAACTATTTAGTTTTACACGATTCACCTTCCAATTCCAAACCCATATTCTCTCCATTCAATCTCTAGGACGGTGATGAGATCTTTAACCGCGCCAAGCTCCTCAACGTTGGCTACACAGAGGCCCTGAAGGAGTACGACTATGGCTGCTTTGTTTTCAGCGATGTGGACCTCATCCCCATGGATGACCGCAACACCTACAGGTGCTTCAGCCAGCCCAGGCACCTGTCTGTCTCCATGGACAAGTTTGGCTTCAGGTAAGTCAACCCCTCCAACAGATGACCAGGCATTCTCCCCAGTCCACGGCGTTTTCGGCCTCTCCCCAGTCCACTGCACAGACATAGGACAGACACAAATGTGCATTCACATTGTCAAAGGCACACACACACACTGAGCTCATTTAGTAGGAGTGGCCACATAAAAGCTTAAAGAGCACCTGTGGATTCCATGATGTTCTATCCGTGTCACTCACTTCAAACAATTTGCTGCTGAATTACCACTGCGGTTACAGAGAGCTAACGGTAGACTTTGCTTGATTTTGCCTATTGAAAATTGACTTTTGTCTTTTTGTTTTGTTGTTGAATTTCTGGTTCTGCCTGTYTTTACCTCAGTAGCTGTCTATAGGTGTTTGCTGTGGGCATTTCAAACCAAGCCCTTTACTGGGTTTTAGTGATTGACCTCCACATTCCCCATGGGGTGGGGATGTAATTATAAAGGATATTTTATGGTTGGTAATGATTGCCGCCTTCCTTATTGATCACGTGACTGATCCTAACCAGGTTCTGTAAAAGATTAGCCAAGAATTAGGCTAGAAAGATTAGGCTATGTGTAAAGTATCACATGCCAAAGGAATAACATATTATTTAGTTTCTCCCTATTAAATGCACAAAGGCTTGTTTCTCCTTACCTCTGTCGGTAAGACAAGCAAGCATTTAGATCGCTAACACAATAGGCGGTGTTGGAAAGAGCTTGACATGTCATTTGATTTAGGCCCTCAATCTAGCTACACTAGTAGTAAACTGTTGCTCATTTGTATTTATTATGGATCCCCATTAGCTGCTGGGACTTKAATTGCCTCGAGTCGTGTGTTGAATAGCCTGCCTATAGACTTACAACATGCTCACATGAGCAGTACTGGCTTCAAAGGTCAGCTGTCACAATGGCTTAAATGCTAATCATTTTAGCCTTAGGTGGCAATGCTGTGTGTATCGCACGGTTTTGAACTGTTTTCTGCTTTGTGGCGTCCAGTGACCTGTAGCGCAAACTCCAGTTGGTTTAGCTGTTGCTCTACATGTGTAACACATCAGACAGGGAAGGGCTCTTGTGAGGCTACAGGCTTTCTTTGTGTTTGATGAAGGGATTTGGGAGCTTCTCTTCTGATACACAGCTCTGGGCCTACACAGCTRTAGGGCTTATGCTTGCCTAGGCGCTGATCTACAGTCAGTTTACCTCCGTTGTCTGCTTCTGATTTTAAGATTTCGATTAGTAAATTAAGCTGCTCCCAGATGTGACATCATAGTGCAGAGTGCGCCCTGTGTACAGGTCATAGAACAGGTCTCTCAGCTTCTAACTGGGCTTTTATGGGCGTCCTGTAACCAAATTCCTCCCTGTGTTGGACACACAACAGCTTGTGTCCTGTCACTGTGTCATGTTCCTCTAGGGGCATGCAGCTCACAGAGCATCCGGATGCAATATCCAGCAGGATTTGGGCAGGAAAGTCCAGCTCAAGGAGAGACGCCAAGCTCCCCTTGTTCGGTGACTAAATCCCACAATGGATGAATGTTTTTTTTCTTTTCATTCGATTTTCTTAATTGTGACGACCTTTCCAATGTTAGCCATGGGATTTAAAGAATTGCATTATAGCCAAGGATAATTCGTAGCGTGTCCAAAATCAACAAGAAAATGAGGCAGGGCTAATCCAGGGAGCCTCAGGCTCTCAGCTACACGTGGCCCTATAGTACACAGTGTACAGAGAGCCAGCATGTAACTTACAGAAGGCAGTGACGCGAAGAGGGTTTTTCTGCAGCACCGCATCTTCTAGGCATATACTTCTTTCTTGGAACACAACCACTGACTGCAATTTCTGTCGGGCCCCAAGTCCTTGACCCCTTCATTTGAGAGCTGTTTAAACTCTAAGTATCACTATGTATTTATTTATCTTTCTCTCTCCCGCTCTCTCTCTCGCTTTCTCTCAGGTTGCCGTACAACCAGTATTTTGGCGGCGTGTCGTCAATGAGCAAGGAGCAGTTCCTCAAGATCAACGGCTTCCCCAACAACTACTGGGGCTGGGGAGGGGAGGACGACGACATTTTCAACAGGTCAGAGTCCGCGCACCCACTCTCAGACTAACGTCTGTGGCGTATTAGGACTCCATGTAAAAGTCAGCAGCAGGACAGCAAGAAATACGACTCCAAATAATTCATATTTATTGGGTAAAGTGTTAGCCAAGGTTACACATTAAACGGTTTTCTTGTTCAATGTCGAAGCCCCATCACATAGTAACATAGGCCTAGTTCTTGTCACTCGTCAGTGACACTCGTCAGCATTGTTCCAACTTGTCCCCGAGGGTGCCTTTTTATGCCACTACCACCATTTGCTCTTGAAGGAAATGTTAATGTGTTAAAAGAGTTATGGCTCCTTCAGACACAGTCTGACCTTTCCTGAAATAAGACTAATCGGGTACTTTGCAGGGATTGGAACCATAAATATTTTTGTTCTGTTCCAACGAACAAAAATACAGTTYTGAACCGGTTCGAACCAAAAATGATTACCGGTTTATATCGTTCCCTTAACCTGTGAAAACATTTAACTTATTAAATTAGTTCACCAATCAGTGTGGCTAGAGCAGGCAAGCTAGTTGTTTACATGTGTGATTGACAGACAAGTGTAGCCTATGGCTCAGGACACAGATGGGGGGAGAGAGGGTTGAGGAGGCTTGAAGCACTGGGCATCTTATGACAGGCATTATCTGAGTTGGGTCCACAGAATTATACCAAGGAGGAGCGGCTTCTATGGAGGAACTTTGAATGTCCTTTTAGCTAGCTAGCTCACAAGCTTGAGCAGAGCAGCACCACTACCTTTTTGTAGTTAAATTCAATGTGATAACTATGCCTAAAGTATCCTTAAATGGATTAACTTCAATGCTAGTTTTCTCTAGCGAATTAAAAATCTCCATCTTCTGAATCTCACTTGTAACGTCAGTACATTAGCCTAGGCATCGCAGGTAGCCTAAACACTGGCAAAGATTTAGCGCTTAGCTTTTTTTCTGGAACGTAAAATAACGTTAACTGGTTAACATGCTTTTAAAATAACAGTATTCATCACTTTCTTCCCGTTTCTGTTCCTTGAAAAATTCTGTTTTTCGGTTTCGTTCCCTGAACCAGTTCCAACTCCTGGTACTTTGCATGTTTTTCTTTGTTTAACTTAATTTACAGTATCTCCTGTTCCAGAGCCAGTTTTGATCAGTAGTGTGATCCAAGCTTTGCTGGATTTGGCATTAAATTAGCTCTACAAAACATATACTGTGCCTTGTTAACCTGTTTCTTTTAGGCATATGTAACCCTATACTTGCTCTATAGACCAGGCAAACTGAATTAAAGAACAACTCCACACTTTGGTGAATGCCCAACAGCGCACGGTGTTTTTGTCTCTTCTGCTTTTCGTAGGTCTTCGTAGGGGTTGGTTTATAATTCRCCTCATCCATTTTGATTGTGAAACTGTAAACTGGCAGACTGGACGTTTCCAGAGACGATCAATGTTATTCACGGCGTTCGGGAAGCTTTTGTAGCTGTATCGCTGAACCCAGCTACACAAATGTGACTTGTTATGTAATAAGCAAGGCCAATTTGCATCTCTTCCAGAGACTGAATGAAAATCAAAGAACTTGTTTTACTCCCTTTCACGTCTATCCGAATTTTAATTGCCCAGTTTTTGTTTATTTCACTAGTGTAAAAAAAGGTGCAGATTTTCTCCTTGGAGTTAAACTTTTTTGCAACTGCGGTCCAGTGTTTTAGTTAGACGGGGGTTCTGACGCATGTTGCTGCTGTCTTTTAACAGGCTGAGCTCCAGGGGGATGACCATCTCGCGGCCCAGCGGAGCCGTGGGGAAATGCAGGATGATCCGCCACAACCGGGACGGTGGGAACGAAGACAACCCTCAGAGGTGAGGTTCCCCCTTGTGAACAGTACTCCTGCACTATGCTCAGGGGCGGTATTTCAATCTATAATGGTACGGCCTCTGTCTTCATTCACTTCCTTTCACATGAATATAGCCAAACTGGATTTGATAGGAGTACGCGTTTGGTCCACCTAGTTTCAGCTATATTGCTTTCACCTATCCAGCTCTGTCAGATCTGTAAAGGAGAGCAGAAGAGATGGAACAATAGGTGAACCCTCTCCTAGGCTCTCCTTTCCTTCTCCACACAAGGATCCGTTCACTCGCTACTGTTCCCCTTGACGTCATTTCTCACGAACGCTGGCTGACTTTCTGAACTTGGACATTCTTCTCCGTACCGACGCAAACTTAATAGAATATAAAAGTCTGGGAAAACATTGGCGTGCAATGTGTTTATTATCACGCGAAGCCGCAGTGATAAGCCACTTAATCCTTAATCTCTATTGAAATCACTATGTAGATATTACATTAGCACTTTGATTTGTTTGATTGTCATGTAGTTTTATGTTTAATCAAGTGACGGTTGTTGTGAAATCCAAAAGAGATGTTTGCCATAGGCTACACCTTAAACAAAAGACATGGTTCCTAAACCACGATATTGAATTGTGGTTGAACTGTTGTTTTTGGTTCYAGGTTCGACCGCATCGCCCACACCAGGGAGACGATGAACAAAGACGGCATAAAAACCCTGTCGTACAAAGTGGTCAAAGTGGAGAAGGATCAATTATACACCAAAATTACTGTGGACGTGGGRAAAAAAGACTGAGAGAACCAATAAAACATGAACAGCCTTGACAACCTGTGGTGGATGCGGTAACCAAATGTGCCTTGACATTATAAATAATGATATGCCTTGGACTCTTTGGACTATAGAGAATGACTGATCTGATCAGCAAACAAACGTTCCCTTTATTTTCGGCCTTTGCACATCCGATGGTGAATTGAACTGGGATTCCAGCTTTTTCTTCATAGGATCCATAAATCATTGACACCAGGAATGACCGTTGACATTCAGTACATTGACACACTGTTGGTTTCCTATTGGGCTTGTACGTACTCCACTCTCTCTCTTTTTGAAGATTGCTGCTGCGACAAAGTCCTTTGTGAGCCATTTTGTCTTGAGGGGTGGTTGTAAAATGAGTCATTGATTGTCCTATGCATCGGGGACTCTTAATTAATTTTGTTGTATGTCTATTTCTTTCTAGTACTGTTGATGTTGTCGTTTTGGCATCATTGTAGTTTTCTGTTACTTTTGGGAGATTTATTGCTATTCCTTTGCTGATCGAGCAGGGTTGCAACCCATTCAATGCCAAGTGCTCAGGCCAAAGATGGAACTCTACAATTTGAAGTTCAATAACAAACCAAGTCACTTTATTTTTTATTTTTTTTCAAAGGCAACCAAACAATGATCTTAAGATTTGTTGTACTTTTGGATGCGTTCACAGCCTTTTGATGGAGCATCAAAGGGCCTAGAACTCCAAAAATAGGTTGTTTAAAAGTCCCAATCCCATGATAGTTATATTAGAGAAGGGGTCCTTAAGGGTATTTGAACTATCTTGAAAGTGTCTCCGCTGAAGCTCCCTTCCCTGTGAAGAGCACCATTCCAGGTAGCCTCTAAGGAGGCCTCTCCCTGGTGGAAAATAGGTACCTGAATGTATTTGCCTGGTGGTGTTGTGTGTGTGTGTGTGCCCTGAGGTAAAATGCTACCATGCTGTTGTCTGTTACGAGTGACTGGCGTTCTACTTTTTTTGTGTTGGTCTAAGAGAGTGGGTTCTTTTTTTGTGTTGGTCTAAGAGAGTGGGTTCTATGCTGAAAAGGATCCTCTTGTAGTCCGTGTATGTCTAAGGAAGTGTGAGGGTTWGAAAAACAAGCATTTTGCATCCTCAATACGTAGTAATCAATACCCTTAAAGATATCCGCATGTTCTTAAACTGGACGGTCACCATGTCTTCCTCACAGGTACATTATAGATCCTCATATACAGTGAAAATGACTCAAGCTTGTGAGCTATGGGGCATGACGTTGCACAAGTAAAGTTAGTAACTCAATCTTGAGAAAAAAGGCCATTGAGATTTCTGACTGGATGGAACAGAATAATTGTGCTGTCCATACTTAGGCTTACATGTTTGCCATTTCTCTCCTGACTGCTTCTTAATTATATCAGTGCTGGTGTCTGGAGAATCTATAAAATGACTGCCATTTCTGCCTTACCTAAATAAACTTGAAAATATAAATTARTTGGTCAACATTTTTATATTGACATTTTAGTCATTTAGCAGACACTGACTTACAGGAGCAATGAGGGTTAAGGGCCTTGTTAAAATGCACATTGACAGAGTTTTCACGTATTTGGCTTGGGGATTCCAACCAGTGACCTTTCGGTTACTGACCTCAACTTTAGAGACAATACTGGACCTTGGACCATTTAGTAGGAGGGATGAGTGTACATTAAGCTCTGAAGCATAGTCAGTAATTCCCCAGCTGTTTCCCAAAAGTGTTTTCCCAGATACTGGACAATAGTTGGCTGCCTACTGTACATTCTGTAGTGAATGTTCCAATGAAGCAGCCAAGCCTTATGTATATATACACACACACACACACACGCGCAGCCTATAGTTTCCACTGTAAAGTAGAGAATGGTCATGATGTCACTGGGTTCCTCTTCAAGCTGTAAGCCTTATGGGCTTGGCCAGGAAACCCAATATCGTGGGCTTATTCAACTATGGTGGACCGTTGCGTATAGAAATCCTTTATATAGAATGAGCACAATGTACAATCATGGCGACTAGAAGATTGTGTCAGCTCTATGCAACACATTTCTATACTCTAAATTTGGAGTGGTTGCCTCCTTGAGTATATCTTAAAGGCCTCATCACCACATACCACCTCACTCTGTCTGGTAGCCACACACAAACGCTCTAAAGACATGGGAGATGCCTTGCATGCAGGGATGCATTATGTGCAATGCATACAATTTTTATMAAATTTTATCAATCCACCCAAAGGCTCTTTCAGGGTTGAAAACTAAGGTCTTTATAGGTTGGCTAAAGCCAAGTTGTGTACCTCCCCATAGACAATKGCCTTTATTGAGAGCCAGCATTTTGTATGTCAAGTGTGAATTTAGTTTGTTTTACAAAAGTTAGCTGGCTAATCTGCAAGGCTTCATCACGCTGTTTTTCTCTTCATGTTTTCCATTATGATTCAATGTGTGCATGTATGTGTATGCTTGTGATTTCTACAAATGCGTGTCTTTGTAAATCTTTTGCTGGCTCTTCACATTTTCATTCAAAAATGTATACTGACTTGCAGCAATGTTTTGGTGTCGATTTAAAAAAGAATCTGTTTAGGTAATTAAATATTTAAGTTAACGTCTTCTCATTCATTATCATGGGTCGAAGACTTGGGGTGGTTTCCATGACACAGATCAAGCCCTGGAATGAATGAAGTCTCAATTGAGAACATTAATCTGTGCCTGGGAAACTGTCCCCAAAAGTCCCCTCACACCATTATTTTTGTCCCAGCCTTAGAGTTTAGCTGGCTGACCCAAGTGCCCTCTTGGTTAATGTTCAGTGTTGGAACTGGCCAGTAGTGTCCTCTGCACAGAGCAATGGGATACTTGATGGGACAAAGGTGTAGGGGCAGGCAGAGTAGCCCTCTGTACCTTTTAAACTAAAGACAAGCCAACCGATTTCTACATTTTATTTAGTGAAGAGAAAAAAAACATGTCCAGGTGAGAGGTAACTACTACTTCGTCATTGCATCAGTCTCACTCATGCAGTTTTGAGTTGAGACAACCAGCTTGAAGCTGTTACCCGTAGGTGGTGTCGTGAACACTGCAGTGATATGGAGGGCAGGGGTTTTGACACAGGTTGGCAGCGGAGGCCGAAGTCTTTTCCACTATACAACCCCGTGGACGATACGCCACCTGGCTGACTTCAACTCACCCAACCTGGGACGGTTGACTTTCAGGGCCTCCTGGACTCAGAGCAGCGTAGGAGAGATCTGGAAGTCAGTCTGGCTCGGGTCTAAAGTGCCTTACAGAAACAGGCTCAGACTGCTCCAGAGAATGGGCGAAGGGAGCCGACATGCACTACCCCAGGTAATAGACATTGCTGCTGCTGCCACCTGTTCTGTAGTATAGGCTGTGTCCTTCATGACCACTGATCTATGAATGGACTGGGTAGGTTTCCAGCTCACTATGACACTTGCCACATTCCAGTATGTTTTTGTTCCATTTTGTATCAGGGATTCTAAAGGAAGGGAATTTAGGCTAATGACACATCTAAATAAATACCTAGCTGAGTGGATTTCCTTTCTCATAGGGTAACTGCTAACTTGTGCCATAGTTAGACCCATATTTGTTAATTGCCTCCCCCACAGATACTTGTTTTGAATCTTCGGCAGATCAAACGACCAGTAAAAGTCCATCCCAGACTGTTATCAGGGAATGTCTACATCCCACCATGTGGTGACCTTTACAGAAGGTAATGAATAACTATGGTGCTTGTTGATCAGTGCAGTGGATAATTAGGCTCCCGAGTGGCGCAGCCGGCTAAGGCACTGCATCTGTGCTAGAGGTGTCATTACAGACCCTGGTTTGATTCCAGGCTGTATCACAACCGGCCGGGAGTTGCATAGGGCGGCGCACAATTGGCCCAGCGTCATCCGGGTTAGGGTTTGGCCGGGGTAGGCCGTCATTGTAAATAAGACATTTCTTCTTAACTGACTTGGCTAGTTAAATAATAATAAAAACATTTTGGGGGGGGGCTCTCTTTTTGTATGTTGCTCAGGACTTTTCTGTCTCATGTCCTCAGAGTGGGCAGGTTAGAGTTGGACTTGGAGATCATTAGCGCCCAACTGGACCAGGTTTTCTGTTCTGGGGGAAAGTGTCTCCACAGGAATGGACCATTCCAGCTTGACTCCTGTAAGCCCTTCATAAGCATAGGAAACTAGCCTCCCATTGACAGAATGAACGCTGCCCACTATGAAAGTCATATGTCCACTGAAATATCTTTCATTTTGACCTCTGTCTGTCAATCAGGAGAATTGAGTCGGTACCGTTCCTCTACAGTGTTAGAGGGAGGACCATAATATTACGACCTAGCTTATTTCTCAAGCAGTGGACAAAGGTCAACATTTGAAAGTAAATCACTCTGTATCTCATCCTTTTGTTCACTAATAACATTACAAAACTGACACCTCTGACACCCCTGACACCGATCATGTAAACACCATGAGAAAAGAATTCTGGATGGCTGACACTGCTGTGTTTGGGCCCTAACCCAAGAAACTGTTGGTGTTTTCAGGAGCGAGACAACCTTGAGCATCTGCTGGAGGAGTYTAGGGCCTAGCAGGGGCTGGTGGAGCAGGGAAAGGATGCCTCAGAGGCCTGTATGGAAGCCCTCCACTCCCAGCTGTATTAGGAACGCTTCAGCCTCCAGGAGACCCACAGAGAGAGGCTGGCCACACAGGCAGAGCAACATGGTAGCAAGCAGGTGGAGCCATGGGAGACCAAACCAACTAAACTGGTACAGGGATTCACACCCAAAATGGATGCAGGTGGTCCCTTCTACACTTCGTATTTGTACAGAAGCATGTTATCTTGCCAGACRTCTCAGTAGTATCTAACCCAGGCCTCACCTGTTAAGGCTAACAGAAAACTGAAAGTGGTKGTGAACCAGTAGAAGTCAGGTTTTACCAATCATCACACCAGTTGTGAGTAGTCACACAACAGTTGTTTCTATAATAATGCCACAGTAAAGACATTTACTATTTTATGTAACACCGCTTTATTGGCTGATGATCTGCAGATGAATGAGTCCCTGTAAAGGGAGGTGGTCTCTCAGACAGAGGCTGGGGTCTKCAGAGGAGTGACCTCCCTGATGGAGAGTGACAGACGCCTGCTCAGGGTTCTCCTAGCGGCACCGGAGAATGAGCGGGAGGAGCTGCTTCAACAAGGACACCCCTCAGCCCTTGKGTAAGGAACCCCCAGCCTCTAATATTGGTGCACTTTGAGAGCTGAAAGAATCAGATGGATAAAATCAATATGGTTCTACTTTGCTCTCTGATAGGCTGGGTAGAATGTTCTCCGTATTGCTGCCTTACGCCTATCCAAACCTTATGGTCTTCATACGTGCAAAGAGAGTATGGGTGGATTTGGGATGGAATCATTATCTCTACCTTTATCTTGAGGTAATGGAGAATTTTCTTTTCTCATTGTTTTCACTCTTTGCATCGTCAGAGTGCTGATAGCTCCAGAACACGAAGAAACAGACTTCTAACGGAGGAACAAAAAACAGTGGTTTGTCAGTCCAATTTTGAAATGGTCAGACTTATAAAGGACGAGCCAGAAGCTCGTCCTTTATAATCTTTTTGTCTCTTAGGAGCACTTGGGAAACGAATGTGGAAATCTCTGGAAAGGAGGAGAGGGTGAGAGAGGAGAGTGCCGTGTATGAAATGGAGGAACAAGATGAGGAAGAGAGAGCGGAAGGGAATAATGTGTCTGTTATTCATCTGCAGTCAAAATTCAGTGAGGACTTAAGATCCATGAGGTGACCCACTCTAAGCCTGGCACACAAACAAATAAAGGAAGAGAACCAGGTAACTGCCTCTTTGGGAGTCCTTTCCTACAGCACCATGTCACGTTGAAGCAGTCTAACATGTGGCAGAGTGATGTTTCCTTTCAAACATACCTCTCCTCCAAACCCCACTTCAGCAGTTCCCAAACTTTCATTTCATATATAAAAATGTTATATAACAAACTTTTTAAAAGACTTTTTACCTGGGATATTATTAAGCCATGGTATTTATTATACTTCATGTTAAAATATCGCTTTAGTAAAGTTCATGCAACCTGAGAACCATTTTTAAGCTAAGATGCTACTTTTTGCAGTTTACTGTGCTACATGCTTCACCATCCAGTATCATGCCAACACATGCTGAATAGACAAGCTATAGACATACTTATGAGTTATGTGKATTGTGGATTTCTGAGGATTCACTGGCTTAGAATACTGCTGATCAAAGATAATTCTAGACAGTCTCTGCCTCTGGTCTGTGAGGGGAAAGAGGGGAATCTGGAGAGTCCATTCTTTAACAGCTGTGCTCAAATCTGGCTATGTATACATTATAACAACCTTATGTAACAGCAAGCTTGTTACAGCCACAAAGCCCATGACCAATGTCCATTTATTCATGTAACACCCCATTACACTGGTTGACACAGTGCCATTGTCTTAGTCTGAGGACTCTGACATGTTCTTATTTATTGTTGAGGCTGGTGAGGAGTTTTGATTTCTGGCTTAAGCTAATACTAATCCCTCTCCGAGACTATTTTCTTTGGCCCTGAGCTTGTGGTCCACGGTGCACTGCCTTTTACTGCCCTGGTCACCGAGGACACATAAACATGGATTCATGGGATATGCAGACTGGGAAGACATGGTTGGAATACCGCAGGGCTAGACACTTTCTCTCACCGATATGACACTGTCATTATGAAAGGACCAATCAGATAACAGGGTTATGACAATGTCATTATGAAAGGACCAGTCAGAGCTGGGTGATAATGATGTCATTATGAAGGACTAATCAGAGAGAAGGGTTAAGACAGAACTACGTTCAGGATGTAAAGAAAGCACTCTTAGATAGCAGTATTTTTCAAAGAAAAAGATGTAAAGACGGTTATTTTGTATTTTCACTTTATTATCATAATAATATATGCCAGTTAGCAGTTGCTTTTATCCAAAATGACTTAGTCATGYGTGTATACATTTTAGGTCTGGGTGGTCCTGGGAATCAAACCCACTATCCTTATGTTGCATGCACCATGCTCTACCAACTGAGCTACTTCATATTTTCCTCTGTTCTTTTCACTTCCAAGTACACTGCTTACTCAGGAATAGGTGTTACATAATGTTATTACATTCATACTGACCAATCCTGGCACTTATTCTTGGAGCATACTGGACTAATTTCCCCCTACAGTTCAGCTGTGCTTGCACTAATTTTATTTGTTGCAACTGAGAGGTATGTGCCCAAAACCATGTACTTATGGCTGTCTGGCTGATGCAACGTTGCATGACTCCACACTGGCACAGACCGCACAGACAATCCTTCTTGATTGAGGAAGCTGGAAACTTCCTACTCACTTACTCACACTCTCTCTTTATTCTTCCATCTTTTTCTGTTACATTCTCTTGCTCTCTCTCATTATGTGGAAATGGGATGAGGACCCTGTCATGAGATTTTCCGTTGACGTCATCACAGTCCAAGATTTCTCTGTGTTCTCAGTGTATACTTGTCCCTGTTGCTTTTTAACGGCCCCATGTCTGCTAATTTCAACGGAGATACAAACTGCAGACTTTGGCAAGTCATCACAACGTCAAACTAGGTATGTTTCATGTTAACATTGCTCCACAATCGACTCCTGATAAGTACACTTCAGATACTGTAAGTGCACTTCAGATACTGTAAGTGCAATCTGTTTTAGTGCAATAAAGTTGCATTTACCAGACGTTGACTGTAATCCAAAATAACTACTATTCATACAATGTTAATGCAACCCAATTATTCCATGTACAGAACCTGCAGGAGCCCTAGCGCAAATCTTCATTTTGATAACCCAAGAGTTACACCAGCAGGTAAGAATGATAACAAATAGTTATGTGGAGATTGAATAGATACACCTCCCTGTTTCACATAAATGTCTTCCATGCGTTCCATTCCATCTACTACATAATGATGTACTTCGGTTTCGCCGGCGGAGAACGTCCTGGCGGTGAGGCACACTCTTAGAAAAAAAGATGCTATCTACAACCTAAAAGGGTTCTTTGGATATCCACATAGGAGACCCCTTTGATGAACCCTTTTTACTTCCAGGTGGAACCCTTGCCACAGACAGTTCTACATGGAACCCAAAAGAGTTCTACCTGGAACCAAAAAGGGTTCCCCTATGGGG
Organism: Salvelinus sp. IW2-2015; assembly: GCF_002910315.2. Lineage (NCBI taxonomy): Eukaryota > Metazoa > Chordata > Actinopteri > Salmoniformes > Salmonidae > Salvelinus > Salvelinus sp. IW2-2015. Next base: position 8,028,112 of record NC_036846.1, read on the forward strand.
ACAGCCAAAGAACCCTTTTGGAACAACTTTTTTTTCTAAGAGTGTAGCCACAGATGGCAGACTTGTTGCCCTTGGGACCAGTATTTGTCATGAAGCTTAACTTTATACCTTCCTTCCTCGTCTGTGTCTCATCTCAGGACAGAGAGAAGGGGCTGGTATTGGTCAATCGCTGGAATTCATGGCAGCACGAGCCAATGGTAGCCAGTCCAGTCAGTTCATGGCATCATCGTAATCCAATTCTTAGTATCACCTCACACCAAGTTGCCCATATATCTATATCCAGACCTCTATACCAGGCGGTCAGACTCCAGCCACCCTAGTCATAGACTGTTCTTTCTGCTACCGCACGGCAAGCGGTACTGGAGCACCAAGTCCAAGAGGSTTCTAAACCGTTTCTACCCTCAAGCCATAAGACTCCTGAACAGCTAATCAAATGGCTACCCAGACTATTTGCATTGCTATCGTTATTTACTGCTGTGCTTTAATTATTATTCTTCAGGTATTTTCTTAACTGCATTGTTGGTTAAGGGCTTGTAAGTAAGCATTTCACTGTAAGGTCTACATTTTATTTGATATCATGTAATAACTTGATTTGTTAGTGTTAGTTAGTGTAGTTACTTATTACTGGTAACTGCACTTTGATGTAGGAAGACACAATTTTCATTGAGCAAGTGGCTAACCAAGGAGTAGATGAACTTGTTCCTTTCTGCAGATGATAGCGCTGGTCATAGAGCTGCAGGAGCTGAGAAGGGTCTGTAAAGAGACATCCACACGACCTGTCTCCCCCCAAGGACCAGGGAGTGGCTGGAAAGAGCTGCTTTGCTTAAGCTAGGGCTGCCAACCCAACCCTCCTGGTTTGGCTCTGGCTCTCCCAGAGGCTTAGGCTTTCTCTCTCAACAAGCAGTTGAGCAATTTTTTTGATAATTGAATCAATGCATGAAATATAAACAAAGTTCTGTGTAGTAATAATTGTTTATGCTTCTACAGTTGGCATGGCCAATACGTGCTACTATATCAGTGGTTCCAGTTATCATGCCAAAACCCATGATTTAGTTTGAAAGTCTCTGTATAGGGCTGTGTGGGAGAACTGGAGGGAATAGGGAGAGGCTGGATGTCCTGGAGAGCGAGTGGACTTCTTTGGATGGTACCTCCAGGATCATTGACAAAAGTAACTTTGATCCTTGTAGGCCCATATCTCCACAATCTATGCTTTCCTTTACAAAACCATGTCTGTTTGCATATGCACTAAATCATGTCTTTATCACTTCCTGCTGTCTTGATTAACTGAGTCACTGCATATTAAAGTGTGATCTGAAGTACACCCTCAAGAACTCCTGATATCACCAAGTATGTGGGCAGCATTTGGTTTGTCAGTTTAATATTAATATTTGACTTCCTCAAATAAAACTATACCTTGGCCTCCTTTGAGTATACCAGTTGGACAGTAATAACACTACTGGCAAACAATACCACACTAGGATTTCACCCCCTCATATCCTTCACTTGTGTAATGTATGTACACAATCTTAGTTGGAAAAAGATAGTGAAATGAGGCTGGGTGTGTGAGGGAATTCATCACTCTACCTTGAATAGGTCCTGCTCAATGTTAACTGATCTGTTTGTTACCCCTCCCTCACAGTACGGGAGGTGTTTTCCTACATACAGTCATCAACCGAGTCTGACTTCTTGCCAGAAGATGACAGCTAGCAAAGGTAACTGAAAGTGGTGACCCCTTGTGGACTGGTTTGAACAGGAGCACTTGTTTTATTTTTTATTAACCCAGATTCATTATTTATTTCTCAATGTAGTTGAACAAAATATGTAAAAAAAATAAAATAAAAAAAAAATCTGATTCTTCACACAGTGCAAACACACTGGGGTCAAAATCCCCTTTGACTTGATAAGTTTCATCTACACTGCATTCATCACTCAGGTCCTTTTAGCTCAGTAGTCACAGAGGAGAGGAGACAACCACACCAATGCCTCCTTGCCTTCAAATGATTGAGACGAACCCCACTAATTCAGACAGTTCTCAAACATCCTTCTCCGGAGCAGAGTGGTCCCCTAGCCTAGATGGATCCATCGGCCACCCTTCTGAAGAGCGTCTGTCGCTGCTGCGCTGTCATGTTCTCACAGCTCTCCAGCAGGTTGGCCACAATGAGGGTCTGCTGGATGGTCTTGGACTTGACCCACACCCGCCCGTTCATCCCCACCACAATCTCAAAGGGGAACATCTTCTCCAGGTCCTTGGCTATCTCACTCTGGGGTGCCAGCAGCCTGGATAGAGAGAGGACAATTACTATTCAGAACCAGGGTCATGTTGAGTGGTGCAACATTACAGGATGTTTAGATAGATTTGTAAAATGTAGATCATATGCTGAATGTTAACTGTGAGGCTGTTTTGAATAACACTTGCTAAATGACCATAGACTGGTTTTATTATTGTGACATACCTGCGTACAAGTCCCAGGGACACCTTGAAGAGAAGCCCGCCTGCTCCAAACACCCCCATCCCGTTGGCTCGTCCACAGCTGTCTATACACACCAGCTCCGGCTCCATGTCTTTGTTGGCAATGATGAACTGAGAGTACACCAGGTCCCCTACCTGCAATGGCACCACAGAAACAAAATTGAGAAAGACTAGTGCCATCAAACTTTAAATTGAAAGACRACGTTTAAAGGAGTAGTTCATTATTTTACAACTTGATGTTAGATGGTTCCTCGCCCTGAAAGTAGTCTATGGGCCAGGAGAAACTGTAATCCATGTTTCAGTTCTTTAAAAACCGACACTACAAACTTCAGCCACCACAAGCTAACCATCAATGGAAGTGAAGGGGGTATGTGAGCGTGTTTTATTTCGTGCCAAATCACCATTAAGTAACATCAAACCAAATATGGAGTTGATTTGAATTGATTTCAGGTGAATTTGACTTTTTTTAACATGTTCACATGCCTGCAATTGATTGTTAGCTGAAGTTTGTAGTGGCTGTTTAAAGAAAAGCCCTGGATTACCTTTTCTCTTGGGCCATAGACTACTTTTTAGGGTGAAGAACCATCTAACGTCAAGTTGTAAAATAGTGAACCTTCCACCTGGAAGAATAAAGAAGTGTTTGTGACAATACTGACCTGCACGTTAGGTCTATTCCTCTTGGTAGCCCCCTCGAAGGCGAGGTAGGAGAGTGACGCCTGCTCACTCCCCCCTACATCCACCTTGAAGATGTCACCTGACTTGGCAGCTATGATGCCAATCACACTCTCCCCCTTCCCTGGAACATACTGGGCGAGAGGAAATAAGCAGTGAGTCCATAACTTACTTGAAAAGGACACCGCCAGTGTTGTGCCGAAAATCTCCCCCCTGACAGACATCTGTCTCCTCGCGTGAACGCGCACAAACAATTCTTCATTGCTGCGACTTGCTAGTTGAGATTTCTGCTCTTCACTCCGTTGTCAGTTTAGTCTACATTTCACTGAAAACTGAACTGCAGGCATTACTAGTGCCTCCCCCGCGATCAAAACACCATACACAATTAAACGCAGCCTAACTGATCATTGACAGCTGCCTTGAAGGACACAAAGATCAGTGAAATGTAGGCTAAACTGACAAAGGAGTGAAGAGCAGAAATCGCAACTTGCAAGGAAGTCGCAGCAATGAAGAATTGAGTGTGAGCCGCTTTTCATGCGAGGAGGGGAGGGGAGAGGAGGGAGAGAGGGGGAGAGGAGGAGAGGGGGAGGGGGGGAGGGGAGAGGGGGGGGGAGGGGGGAGGGGGGGGAGGGAGAGGAAGGGGGGGGGGGGGGGAGAGGAGGGGGGAGAGGGGAGGGAGGGGGGAGGGGAGGGGAGAGGAGGGGAGGGGAGGGGGATTCTGGCAGGTGGAAGATTGTCATCCATTCCATACAAATGTGCGCAACCGCAACATTCATACGAGGCTAAAAAGAAAACGAATGGGACTGTGTTGACTTCAAAATCGGGGGTGTGAACTACGTTTCTATTCAAACGTTGATCGACATGGTAATGGCTCTATAGTATTGGAGAAAAGTTGAAAAAAGCAGACCCTCCATTACATCGTGTCATGTCGTAACGTACAGCACGCACAAAGCAACTCTTTCTGTCTTAATCTCTCTCCACCAGGTGTAGCACTTCTCTCGTTGTTTAAAAACAAGAAATGGACAGTGACTGGGTAAGGGGGGATACCTAGTCATTTTTTTGCGCTGTTTACTTCTAAGATCCCTTTAGCATTGCCCTAAAAACCCGATTCAAATTCGACACAAACCTTCAAATAGGTATGTAATGACACATTATATAAACTCTTTATAGTGTTTTATTTACATTTTAGAGACGATAAGTTGATAAGTTGGACAGATCGAGTGGGGGAAAAAAGCAATTTTCCCACATCTCTCCTTCTCACTATCACGCATTAGTTTCGCTTCCCCACCCGCCATTTTTTTAAAGACCCGACGGAGCTCATTGCCTTGTTGAATTATGCAGAAACGGGCCGCGTGGGGGTCATGTAATTGATTATGTTGGAAAGGGGAGAAATTGTGCTTTACAATGGTATTGACATTACAGTTGATCTGGAAGTATTACGTTTTTGGGCGCTRAAATAAGGTCAATTGTACGGACCAAGGCGATGTACAAAAGTGAGTGAGTTTACGTTACTAGAGTGCAAAATGTTCATGCATGCCATCAATTTCACCAACCTTTACCTCATTCCTACCAAGACCATATTTGTATTGGGGTTGTGAATTGCCTGTTTACTGTGACAAAGATGTTAACGTTAGCTGACTAAATATAGTAGCCAAACTCTACAGATACCATAGGCATGCGCCTTTCTTTGTAAAACACGTGGTTACCAACGCATCGTGCGTTTCTTCATCAAACGCATATAATGAATCTGACCCTGAATGATATAACTAGCCATCTAGGACAGGTAGCTATTTATCAGTTATTCCATAGATACATACCCTCCTTTGCTGAGAGTCTATCCAGTACAGATTCGGTTGTTTATGTCGGAGGATTCCGCTTTTGCAAACGAGAACTTCATCTCCGTTTCGCCGAAGCCCTGGTCCACAAACAACTTTCTCGGGTTTGCTGTCGGTGATACTTTCAGGCATTTGAAAAGAAAATACGTCTCCTGGTAATAAAACATCACCAACTTTATCTTTGAAACAACTCAGCATGTCTGTAAATGTGCACTTCTGATAGGGGAAACTATAAATGTGACACAGGAAATCGAGGAAGAAAAAGCAAAAACGGAAGGATATTTGTTGTAGCGCACCCATGTGGTTACTACAAGTTACTACTACCAAGAATGTGACTTAAATGTACTGTAGGTGTAATATCTTGTGTATTGTATTCCAATCAACATACATTACATTTACATTTAAGTCATTTAGCAGACGCTCTTATCCAGAGCGACTTACAAATTGGGTGACTACGTGAATAATTACATAAAATAGGACAATATAACACAAACAAATAAACAAACCATGTGGACACAATAAGGAGCATCTGGACCTTTAATGATAAAATATTCCACAGGAGCTGGGACTGAAATCGATTTATTCTTTACAAAGATAGTGTTAAGATTTAATACAAATAAATATGATTATAAATGATTGTGTGTGTGTGTGTACTGTGCATGAGTGTTCCATAAAAAACGACTTCTACAATCACAGAAAGAATCAAAGATAAATGTGATAATAGTATCACATTCACAGCGGAATCATCTTTACTTGAGTAGGCTACTCTTCAGCAACTTCCGTCTTTCACTATCAAGATGTCTGCATTGGTTTCCCTTAAGAGAGACAAAGAGAGCAACAGCCAGTAAGATTTTTTTTAAGCAAGCAAAACATCTCTTATAAAGCTTTCCAGTGGACTAATTCTATGTTTCCTATAGATCTTTTTTYATAGGTGGGGTAGAAAATCACTTGCCTAGTCGCCAGATCTCTTTGTACAGATCCTGCAACCAGGCTACTGTAGCACCACCCTGTGCTTACTGGCTATAACAAAATGTACAACTGTGTGCGGATGACGCTGGGGGTGCTACAGAGATAAGCAGCACACCCAAACAATTAGAGAGGAAACATTTCAGTATAATTAAACTGATATATGGTAGACTCACAGCCGGTGAACACACAGAGAACACTCGTTGGGATAAGTGTTTCCATCATTACCGCACACTGGGGAGTAGTTGAGCGGGCATGCCTGGGATTGGCTCATATCCCCACAAGATGGCTAGTAAAAGAATAAAATAACATTTCAAGATGATATCATCTTACCACCTGGAAGACTAAACCAACCCTGGTTGTCTATAGTCATGCATGGACATTCTCATGAATTAATTTGTAGTTGCCACATTAGTATAGGGAACTGTAATGATAATATTTGAATGGAAGTCTCACCCTCCTGTAGAGTCTGGATTGGTCCGCTGYGTCTGCTAATGCGACATATTACCACAAGTAGAATTTAACCTATTATTCTTTACTACCTATCATTTATTATCATAACTGCTAATGAACAGTACAATCGACAGTACAATCTTTGTCATGTTTTGACAAACTACAGTTCCTAAATGGAAATGAAACATGAATTATGTACAGAATAGTCATTAATGTATTTACCTGCAGAAAAGAAGACAGCCAGACAGACTAGCAAAAGAGTTTTCCCAATCATGTTCATGTAGTCTGACCAAAAGAGATCCAATTCAACTGATAACAATAGTTGGTATAGGTCCAATTACTGAATGCAGCTCCAAAAGTACAATATAATCTCTATGTCTCCTTTGCTTCTGTATTATCTGCGATGTGCCTTGCTTAAGGTCTGCTGTTGGTTTAGTCCCTGTGGATGGAGAGGCGTTGTCATATAGTGGAGGTCGCGTCTGTTTGTCTGTGAAATAATGTGACCCTGTGTTGGGTAAAGCTGATGTTTTGACGGCATTGCACCTGACCAGCCCGCCAGCAACAGTTACGACAGAGCCCCCCTATTGTCCAGGCCTTTATTAAGGGATGAACATTCCTACTGMCTAAATATTGCTGAGCGCCCTATAAAAACGGGGGTGTGACACTGGTGTTGTTSATGATGAAATGCATACATGTTGACCAAGAGCAACTATCAAACCTTACTATGTAATACGTTTTTTTTAAAGCACTGAATTAAAGACCGTACATTATGTTCACTGAATTTGTACCGATTTTGTAATATTTTGGTCCCCACAACAATATGACCTGGTCTTGTTTTCACCTCTATGGCAGGCTAATTTGGTTTTATTAGGCCTATATTTGGCCTACTTATATTGGCCGTGGTCGAGAGCATCAAATCCATGATGCATTATGGGTAAATGGTGACTGACTGCCTGATCTACAAATAATAATGAGTAGTTATTTATGATGCATGGTGATTTGTAGCTCAGTCAGTCGGCTGCAACGTCGACAACCCCTTTTTTTTGTGCTAATGAGGCTCTCATTCGCATAATTATTTTTCATTTTGAAGGAACACATGACTTCTATGTACATTCAATCAAATATGATTTATATAACAATTTTGTCACAGAAGGCTTAATACAATACGGTCAGGTAACGTTGGGCCAGTAACCGAAAGGTTCGGGATCGAATCCCCGAGCTGACAAGGTACAAATCTGTCGTTCTGCCCCTGAGCAAAGCARTTAACCCACTGTTCCCCGGAAGCAGAAGACGTGGTTTTCGATTAGGGCAGCCCCCCGCACCTCTCTGATTCAGAGGGGYTGGGTTAAATGCGGAAGACACATTTCAGTTGAATGCATTCCGTTGTACAATTGACTAGGTATTCCCCTTTCCCTATATCCTAAAATTAGTGACAGGGAGGACGAAAGTTTGAGATGAATCAGACTCTAGGGGGGGTGGTCTTATCCTGGTTGGATTAAATATTCGGAATAGTAAATTATACTTTTCTTATTTTACTTTATTATTATTCATAATATTTTAACTCACCCAAGTGTGGATATACATGCCATATTTCATTCTTACTATTTGTTACCAAATGACATTTTATCTTCTCCCTTAGACCATCTTTTATATCGGAAAGGTAGCTCAAATGAGTATTTTTTTCTCATGGATCTCTAAATTTGAGCTTCTCTCGGTTTCCGTAGTCTACAACTGCACAACGCCAAAGATTATCTATTATATTGACAAGATAGCCGAGTGACCGCTCTAACAATGGAAATACATGTCCACAATTGGGTGTAKGCAATTGAGATCGGGTGGGACCATTCTAGCCAATGAGAGGGCAGATACGCCTGTGAACGACAGGCATAGCTGAGTTGTTTTTCGGAAAGCCAAGTGCATCCACTTATATCAGTACATTAACATATGTGTAACAGACTAAACACTACGAAACTTCTATTCGATCAAATTAGCCTCACTTAAATTCGACACTCTCATAGACTTCCATACAAAAAAAGGATAGAATAAATCATTTTTGGGCGGAGTMAATCCTCTCGCTTCGCCTCTTCGKACAACTCAAAAACAGTTTACTGAACCAGAGATTTGTATATAATGACGATATGCTCATGTCTCCGCCCAACAAAGGCAGGCGATGGAGTTTAKGTCCAAAATAAACCCATATAAATTCATTATTTTGTACAGATTTGGACGAGAGTGAAACGTCTCGCTCCGCCATCCTCTCTGACTGAACTCGCAAGGTGCTCTTGGTTACTTTTTGTAACACTAGTTTTATTATAAAAACTTTCAAGCGAAATGTTTACAGTAAGAAATTATTTTCGCAGATCGTCAAGGYTTATAGAAAATATTTGTTTGAAAAATGGTGACGTGGTAAGTTTGGACTATTATAATTTGGACTATTTTGACAGTGCGATGAGGGCAAATTCCAATGCAAATTGATTGTTCACGTTATTTTAAAAGTTCACGTTTGTAGCTTAATAACAGTCATCAGGTTTGACAAAAATCAATGTGAGTTTCAGTTTTCATTTATGCCAACGCTTTTTGCAATATCTGCGTGGTATTGCGAAATCTTGGAAATTAGGAGAGATTTGCCCTCGGTGTATGTAGCCCAACCGGTCGGCAGATGGCACTATTATTCATTTCACGTCRTTTGACAAATAATTGCCTTAACTTCATTAAGTCATTCAATGAGAAAATGTCATGCATTTTACATGTTTTATTTACCATGGACCTATAGGATACAGTATGTGTGACTTGTTTTTTTATTTACCATATCTAACTTTGCATAATAAGGTAACATTGTCTTAGATTTTCGACGCAAGAGTACGAGTAACGTTATGCAATATAATTAATGCACACTGCAGACATTTTAGACTGGCTTGCTAGGGAGAAGTCAAACTCCACTGTACAACAGACCTTTGGACCAAACTGAATGAAAGGTTGGGAAGCAAACTGATTCCAAAACGCTAAGGCCCGGTTTTCCAAAAGCATCTTAAGGCTATGTTCATCGTTCAATCTCCGAGCTGTTTCCCAAAACCATCGATATTAACGTTGCACTTGAAAACGCTCGTAGTCAAATTTTTTTGCCTCCGACCACTCGTAGAACAGCTAAGTGCTTCGTATATGCTTTTTTTGCCCTATCGCGTCACTTTAGGCCTATAGGCTACACAGAATATCTCCGCTAAATATTGGGTTTATCAATCTGTGACCGCAGATAACTTCAGAACAAAGTTGACTACAAATACAAAGTTACCAATGTCTTTGCAATTGATACAAACAAGCAAGTATACAAATATGCTTCAAATGAAAACCCAGATGACTTCATTAAAATATAAACCGTAGGCCTATTTCAATCATATTGAAATACATTCCATGTTCAATCAATTTAGTTATATTTTGCTACAGGCTACTTACTGTCTGTAATTTGTCTCAATATATTTTATGTGTAGCCTAACTGCGCAATGACGTGTCAAATCAGTGATTTAGTGCATTTTATTGGGTAAGCAATAAGACACCTCAATATTTGTAGCCGTAAACGATAATATTTATCTAGAAGCTGATCCGTCGTCAGTATTGTGAAATAATTCAAATGTAAAAGTTATATTTGCATTCAGAAAGCTGACCCGAGAACAGGGCCCCCTTTCTTTCGATCATATCAGTATCGACACATGCTCCAACGATGTATTTGCGTGGTGTTTTGGTTTTGGGAAACGTGTATCTCCGGCYGTTGGAGGAACGATGCATCAATAAAACAAAGGTTAACCTAAATTCCATCGGTATCGGGAAACAGGACCAGAATAGTTTTGCTCATAGGAGTAGGCAATTAGTTTAAGATTAATTTAACGTGATAAATAGCGGAAAGACAACACCAAAGGTTTGACTAAAACCCACATTTAAGTCATGACACTGAATAAAGTATCCAGCTGGGTCCCTCAAACAAAACAAAATGAAATGAAGAGATAAATTAGAATACATATAGTATCGTATTAGAATTTCATGCTGTCAGTAATGGGCAATTAATTCCATGGTAATGGAATTATGCTGAGACACCCAATTTCTTTAAAATGTAAATAAACAAACATTGATTTCAAAGTTTAACAAGCCATACTATGCACAACGACTACCTTGAACAGTTTACACAGTACATGAAAAAAAACTGCAGATTAAAAGTTTGTTAACAGAATWTCTGTAAAATCTCCTTCAGTTTTATTCTGTTACCAAACGTTGGATATGCACATTTCTTCCTGTAAATGTGTTTTTGTAAAATGTTCAGTGGAAATTGTTAAAAGTAGTTCCTGTGCAAACAGTTCTATGGTTTATTAAACTTTGAAATCAATAGTTTTTGTTCGGTATACATTAGAAATCTGTCTCAGCAAAATTCGCTTACCATGGAATTCATGTAAAAGCCACATTGACCACAGGGTGTCAGCAGTGACTGTACTTCTCTCCTGTCAGCCTCTAGACTGTATTTCCACTGGGCCCCAGCAGCAACATGGGACCTTCTATGAATTCCGTACCTACAGAATCCTTCCAGAGAAGAACGCTGCCTTCCTCAAGCTGACCAATGAGAAGATCCACCTGCGTACTGCTCACTCCGAGCTCCTGGGCTACTGGAGTGTGGAGTACGGAGGCTTGAACCAGGTCTTCCACATCTGGAAGTATGGTGAGGAGGAGGCAGAGACCAAGCTAGGGCTTTGAGGCCAATTCCATGTGTAATTCAGTTAACTCAGGAAATACTGTACATTGAAATTGTATAAAGGAATGGATATTCACCTACAATAAGCAAGCACTCATGTTTGCATTTCTGAATCCTAAATTGACTGTAAGGGAACCTGCATGAACTCAAGCCCAGAGAACAATGTAAAATAAGCCATTGTATCATCAGTATATCTCACTGTCTCTCCTGTTGTTGTGTTGCTATCTAGACAGCTATGCTCAGCGGGCAGGTGTGCGCGCATCCTTGGCTCAGGACCCCAAATGGATTGAGGAGTACATCTCCAAGGCCATGCCCATGCTCATGTCTCAGGACAACGAGGTCACGTATTTGGTGCCCTGGAGCAAGGTGGACAGGCCTCCCAAGGAAGGTGGTGAGTAGCTGAGTTAAATAATTACCCTCTTGTCTGACACTGTTTGAGTTTAGTTCTCCCGAGACAGAAAAACAGAACTTCTCCCTTCTTATTTGTGCGTGTGCATTGACCTTTTGTGTTTATTTCCTTGGACAACACTAATCTAGCACACATTTTGTAAACAACAGAACTGTTTTTTAGAGTAGTTATATTCCTCATAAGTACAGGACAGCACCTTGTGTTTTTAGCAGGAAATGAAATCAGCCCTGTTTACCCAAAGGAGGTGGTGGCAGGTAGCCTCGCTTCTTAGCATGTTGGCCAAGTAACCGAAAGGTTGCTGGTTTGAATTCCCCAAGCTGACTAGGTGACTAATCTGTCAATGTGCCATTGAGCAAGGCACTTAAACCTAATTTGCAACTGTAAGTCGCTCTGAATAAGAGCGTCTGCTTACTGATTGAAATGTAAATGAGTGATTTCCCCACAGGGAGGAGTTACACACTGATGCACTTTAGCCTCATTTAAAATGAGTTTTTGAAATGTACAGCACATGACATTCATACAGATTTGGTCAACAAAACCACTGTGTTCCAATTAAGAAAAAGTTCCTTTCAACACAGATCTGTAGTGCTATGTTGCATCACCCTCGACAGTTGAATGCACACAGATAACTGCTCTGGAATAAAAGTGTTCTGCCAAACCACTGAGCTAGATTTAAAGCGTTTGTAGAGGCTAGGGGTTGGTTTAAGAAATTATGATAGTTGGATATGTTTCATATTATTAAGGGTGTGTGTGTTTCAGGGGTATATGAGTTGGCATCGTTCCAGATGAGGCCAGGGGGCCCAGCAGTGTGGGGGGAGGCCTTCCAGGCTGCAGTCAGTACCCACGCTGCCTGTGGGCACGCCCACCTGGTAGGGGTCTTTCACAGCGAGTTTGGACGACTCAACAAAGGTACAGTAACAATCGGGTCAATGATTATCAGGATGGGATGATCTAACACGTGTAACAACACTGATATTATAATATGAATGCAAGAGTGTGAGGCAGAATGGGATTTCTCCTTGTTTGCCAGTCAATGCCCTGTGGTGGTATGAGAGTCCGGACCAACGTGCAGCAGTACGCCACAAAGCCCATGGTGATGCCAGGGTGGTGGCAGCCGGTAAGCCCTTTAATTTATTCCCCTTTTAATCCAAGAAGAAAAGGGAATTTTGACAGCTCTATTCACATTTTAGTTTCTATCTGCACTCTTCCAAACCTCTCTCATGATCTCTCTCCCCAAAGTGAGGGAGAGTGTGACCTATCTGGAGTCGCAGACGAACAAACTCATGTTCCCCTGCCCCTACTCTCCCCTCAAGTGATCTCACACTGAAACCCAGGATTAAAGGGACTAAACCTCAACTGGATCTAATATGCGTCTTACACTGTTTATAGACCCAAGTAGAGGTTATAAAATGCTACTGAGATTTCTTAAATCAATCAACCAATGGTGATCATATCATCTAAATGTGATGACAGTAGCACTCAAACAATGTATTACTTGTAATTATGAATGTTATACTGATGTCAATATATAAGTCACTCAGGACCAAGTATAATTAGGACCTTGGCTATAACACTGTTTATTTCATTCTACTGAGGACTGTTCAGTCTTTTAACAATAGATGGCTCTTGTGAAATGCATTTATATGTTGTAAAGAACTGCTTGTTATGAAATGCCTCTGTCCTGAATCAAAGAGTATTATGTTAGTAATGGATTAGATTTATATTATATGTATTATAATATATTCCATTTAGTAGATGTGTGCGACTCAGTCATGCGTGCATACGTTTTGCATATGGGTGGTCCTGGGAATCGAACCCACTACTCTGGCGTTTACAAGCGCCATTCATACTATATTAATAGGTATGGATAATTGTGCCTTATTCATCGTGTACATACCACATGAATACTTGCCTGGACTAGAATGCGCTTTTCCGTAACCTTTGTCAATAAGAAGGCTATGTGAAAATGTATGACCAATAAAGACATATTTCAAAATGAAACATTCTGCTAAAATGTGATTTTGGACAGGATTAAGTTTATATCCATGTTGACACAAGATTAAGAGAATGGAAAACACTTGCCAGGACTGACGATTTGCTGGGTTTTATTGTGTAAATAAGTATTGTACAGGGCGAGTAACAGACATTCCCACAGCCTTTCTCAATACATAAAAAACATAAACAGCTATTAAATAAATAATTTTCTTGGTAGGATTCTTTCTTTTTGATCAAAAACAAAACAAACAATTGTATACAGTCTGTGGAAATTCCAGTGCAAAAACAATATTCCAATTAACACCACAAATAAAGTGCTTGGAATGTTGAACTGCCCTCATTTCAGGCAAGCTTTGTTTCAAAATACTGAGTAATTTTACCCGAATGACCACAAAATGAATTTCACAATAAAATGGCACTTGATTATCAACCCATGGAGGGAATGTTTCTTTTTTCACCTAGTGGTTAGGTGGTGAAAATACTGAAGTATCCTTAACAGCTTGTCTGGCAGGGCACTGTGGTATGTTGCGTTGAGGTATTCATTGCAAATGTTGATAATGCGTCTTAACCCACAAACAAATCTTTTAGTTTTCTGTAAAAAAGCTATAAAATAWTTWTTTTTTTATATATATTTTTTTTAACTTGTAGTTATTTGCATAGTGTACATTGAAAAGTGTACTTAGTCTCTGCAATTGGAGTGTTTCAATAGGTACTGAACTACAAGGAAGAACATTCATAATTACAGTAATGCCACAATGTACTTAGCCAAACATTTAATTAAACAATTCCTTGTTTTATATATTCATTAATATATAAATAAAAGGTACATCTTTCAAAACAAATTCAGATTCTACAGTACAGCCCTTGGCCACAGAAATGATTGGGATTCTTCATCATGTAATTCTGGTCTTGGAGAACAAAACCAAAAGAAACAGACCCTGAATTATTTTCCTATTGGTAGAAACCAGTTAATTGGAATTACACAGACATGAACACAGTTTCCTTAAAAATATACACTGCATAACGTCTGCTGAAGCACATAATAAAATTATGGCAGTTATTCCAAGTTTAATACTCTTTCTCCTTAATGACTATCGTGAAGGGCTCTCTGGGCCTCAACTCGCTTCAGCACGATTGGGAAACTTTGCATTGACTTGCATTGAGCTTTCCTTCCGAGGGCAACACCTGGCTGAAGAATTAAAACATTAAAATACTACTGTAATAATACAAGGACATAAACTCAGTCCAACACTGTTTGCGGGTTCCAGTTTTGGGTGGAAGATGGTGTCTGTTTGCTCACACCAAGCTCTCCTTTAGCCTCTCCTCGGTTAGCTTATCTTCAGCCTGCCGCGAGCCGAGCGGGGTAGTGTCCACCACCGCCTCTTTGCGCTTAACTGAATTGTCTTTTGAGTGGTAATCGTCACTCTGGTCCTTGGCAAAGTTCACAAACACCTGGTAGAGAAGAGAGTGTAAGCTATTATCACAGTACATTCCAACCCTCATTAGCGTACATGATGCTATGTCCAGTCTACTAATAAAAGAACATGCAGAAAGACAAACATGCATAGTGCTGTAATCACAACTCAACGAAAACAACTCTTGACCACAAAGCCTTAAATCAGTGACGGATGGCGTCATACCTGGTCCAGTGTGGTCTGCGACACAGAGTAGTCTTCAATCCGAAGCAGGTCCTTGTTCTTGGCCAGGATGCTGAAGATGTGTGCCAGGGAGGTGAGCGAGGAGGGCAGCTGGTACTGCAGCATGTTTCTGTGCTTCTCCTTCAGGGTGCTGCCCGGCAGCTCGCTCTCAATGAACTTCATCACCGGCGGCAGGTCAGGGTCCGCCCCCGCCACACGCAGGATGATGGTGTATCCGTCTCCGAACCTGGAGAGACAGAGGGAAGGAGAAAATATGGGGGGGGGGGACAAGGTGAACAAATTATTTAATAAAACATTTTGCTTACAAGAAAATAAGATGAGCGTTTAAAAGGCAAACAAAGAGATTTCAGGAGAGGTAAAAAAATAAAAAAAAACCCTGAGAGGCTTGTAAGGCACCTCCCTTTCAAATGATTACAAAATCATACAAAAAAGCATTGTTAAGAATTATAAACAAATACATCTAGATTTACAAAAAAAAATTC
>NC_036846.1:8043791-8059459 GCF_002910315.2 Salvelinus sp. IW2-2015
GGGGGGGGGGGGGGGTAGTAATATATCAATACATAATTTGAGCAATATACTGTATTTAAAGCCACAGAGCGAAATACACTTTGTAGGTATTTGCTTGTTTTATATGCATCAGTGAAAGGACTTGTCATCTTACCTATTCTTTAGGTGCTGAACGCTCCCCAAGCAACGGAATCTGCCGTTGACCATGATGGCCATTCTGGTGCACAGGGCCTCACATTCCTCCATACTGAAGACACAAAATGGTAGACACAGACATTAGATACAGTGTAAAGGAATTGATGAACTAGAAATCACATCCCTGCAAAGGTTAGTCTATGTCAAATAAGCTAATACCTTGTCAAAGTAAAGTTAACACTCCAAAAGCTATTATTGTCATCCTGCACAGTAAGTGGGTAAGCAATACTTTGAATCATGTAAACTACGTAGTACATGCCAATAGGCTACATTTGTGCTAATGAGGATTGCCTAACCGCAGCCTATACCGTACATAAGCTATGTTGCCAACCAATCAACAACAAGACCATGCATTTCAATGTATAGCAGTTAGCTCTTAGCCTAGCATGGCTGAGGTGTTATGGTGTTTCTGGTTACCTGTGCGAGGTGAGCACCACGGAGCGTCCCTCCTTGATGACGCTGTGGATGCAGTTCCATAAGGCCCTGCGCGCTTTTGGGTCCATCCCAGTAGTGGGCTCGTCCTGTCACAAAGAGCACAGCCAGGTTAAGGTTGGCCCACAGGTTGAGCAGGAAAAACACAGAGAAGACCAGCAGCAGGGGGGAGCAAGGCATTATGGCTCTTCTAGTGTTGCATTTTGCTATTAGAAACTTGCTTTCTCTCTGTCTTTGTTTATGTCGTTTCTCTTTCGCTCTCACCATGTCTCTTGCTCTGTCTCTTGCATTGTCTGACCATTCAGTTTCTGTCTCTCTCTCCTTTTATCCCACTCACATCTGATGTGGCCAGCCCCTCTCTCCAGCCCAATAGGAGCAAAACATAAGCCTATGATTTTCCAGGAACCCTTTGAGAGCACTGTGGCGTGCCAGTGGGAGAGTTTTAATCTAACCCTCATTACACAACCATCGCTGCTGCAATCCCCACTGGGAGAACAATTAAACACCAGTTATCTGACTTAGAAGAGGTTCCTTTGTTGATATGTCACATCAAGGTCACCTCCAAGCTGATGCAACTAGTCTGATCCACTTGTGTTGGTGTTTACAGTTTATGTAGGTCTGTGTGTGTGTGTGTTGGGACATGGTACGTACCAGGAACACGACGGGTGGTCCTCCTATTAGGGCCATGGCCGTGGAGAGTTTCCTCATGTTTCCTCCGCTGTAGCTTCCTGCTGCCTTGTCCACATACTTTACTAGGCCCAGCTTACGGATGCCCCATTCAGCAACCTCGCACACTTCCTTCTCGGGCACTCCACGCAGGACGGCGTAGAACTCCAGGTGCTCTCTGCCTGTCAGCAGTTCGTTGATGGCGTCAAACTGGGGACAGTAGCCCATGTTCTGGTGCACTTCGTCTATCTCCCGCAGTATACTACCAAAGCAAAAAAAGTAAGTCTCACATTTAGACTACTGAAGCTCTCCACTGTAATACCTAGTATGAGCTCTCTGGCACAAAATGGCTGACTTACCTTTTTCCAGCCAGGAAAGCTTCTCCACTGGTGACCATGGAGTCTCCTGTCAGCATTTTGAAGGTGGTGGTCTTTCCAGCTCCGTTCACACCCAGGAGGCCAAAGCACTGAGAGAAAGAGAAAGGAAACAGAGGAAATATACCAAAGGAGATTGAAAGAGATTGCATGTCATTGCATCGTGTATTTACTTGTTTTAAATAATCTAATCTTACCTCTCCAGGAGGGATGCCCACACACAGGCGGTCTACAACTGGCTTTTGCTTCCTCTTGTAGACCTTGGTGAGCTGTCGGAGCTCCAGGATGTCTCCGTGTCCCAGTCCGTTGACGATCCTCTGCCTCTCTCTGGCCACGTCCTCGTCCTCCTCACCCACCGGAGGGAGCTTGGTGTGCAGGTTAATGGGCTTGATGCAGAAGCGGTACTGGAAAAGGACGGTGATAATGAAGAAGACCACTCCTTCCACGGCCATGGCGAACAGGTTCTTGCCCACCATGTCCCATTCCAGAGGGGATCGGAAGCGGTTCTCACCTGTGAACAGCAGGAGGAGTGGGTTTAGAGAAATGTTCAAGAGACACCTCTGCGCTGAATTACATAGAAAAATGGCTCATGGGGAAATGCAGTTCTTACCAAATCTCTCCAGAGCGTCGGCCATGGCCTGGTTCTTCACCATGTCGATGAGACCTCGGCCAAGACAGAAGTGAGGGAAGATCAGCAAAACGTTCTTCAGGATGTTGTTGATACCCCCAATCTCCTGAAGAGGAGGAATATTTAACCCTTAATGTCACCAGATAAGTGGAACATTAACAAAAGATCGTGTTAATTCTCTGTTGTCTAAAAAAAAAMAAAATGGCTTCCTTAGGCAAGGATGAGCACACCACATTACGCAGCCAATGTGTGGTGTCCCTTACGTTGTCTCCGAAGAGCTCCATGACGAAGGTGGAGATGCTGCCGTTGATGCCGATGAGGATGTTGACGGAGGTCAGCACCACGTAGGCCGTGCTGGGGATGTTAAAGAAGAAGGATGCCGGGTACATCAGGGGAGTGATAGACCAGCCATAGAGAAGCAGCAGCAGGGCCAGCACTGGCAGGTTGGTGGACGACACATAGGCCTTTTGTTGGAAGCAGACGAAGATGATGATGACGAGCGTCGCYGGGACGATGTAGTTACACTGCAAGACAAACGAGATGACAAGGTTAGCAATCAATCAAACTAATTCTGTTCATGTAGCGCTTTACACTAGTAGAAAACAGCTGCGAAATGCTCAGAAGAAATACTCAAAATGGCCGCTAGGAGTTCTCACCATATCCCAGATGAAGTTGGCAGTCCAGTAAAGCAGGGGCTGCACGCCGCTGATGAACTGCATGTGCTTGGCCTTGCTCACCCTCTCCTGGATGAGGAAGACTACGAAGCTGGCTGGGACGAAGGACATGGCGAAGATCACGCAGATGGACACCAGGACGTCCACTGAGGTGGTCATCCTACGGGGGGGGTTTGGGTGGTCAGTGAGTTGGGTGGAAAGGAGAGTACACTGTGCTAGGTACACTTTACAAACTCTACATTCTACTAGGTAATTTACATTTACTAGGTCAAATACTTTAATGATGTCATTGTTCCAAGATGTCCGTGGCGTGGGAACTTACAGTGCCACCTGGGATAGCTGCTCCTTGGTGAGGTTGAGCGGGTGGTTGAAGGCGCGGATGCCAAACTTGCTGGGGTCCTTGCCAGGGGGCAGGTTGGCGCGCAGGATGCCGTTGTTCATCACGTTGAGGAAGGCTCCCATGCTGTGCCACCCCTTGTTGTTGAACCAAATCTTGACATTGTTCTTGGTGTCCAGACCATTGATGAAGCTAGACAAGCTCTCCAGGAATCGTTCTGCGGCTGCACCCTGAAGATAAATAATAACAATGGTTTAGATTGGTGGCARTGATGTTGTGTTCAGTGGCAGAAACCGAGGTATAGTGAATGTGGGAATGAATGAATGGAAGTCTCACCTTCTCCAATTCAAAAATATTCCTCACTCGAGCGATGGCGTCGTCAATTTCGTCAGCTGGGGGGAGGACGTTGGTGCTCCTGGCACCCAATGAGAAGCCACCGTACCTAAATTCATTTACCCAGATTTTGTTCTTCAAACTGTGATAAGAAAAAAAGAAGCATAATTATTTAATGTCAATTTGGGCTAGACAGGTATACAAAAACAATTGTATAACTCAATTATTGTACATGCTATATCATACCACTGTTATAAAAGATATGCAATATA
This sequence comes from Salvelinus sp. IW2-2015, assembly GCF_002910315.2. Lineage (NCBI taxonomy): Eukaryota > Metazoa > Chordata > Actinopteri > Salmoniformes > Salmonidae > Salvelinus > Salvelinus sp. IW2-2015. Next base: position 8,047,682 of record NC_036846.1, read on the forward strand.
TATATGAAAGTTATACCTTTTCCCAATGATCTCTGCATAGGTCTTCACCAGATAGTCAGAGATGTTTCTGTTGGTCAAATTTTGCAGGGTGTCTGTCTCGCTGATCTTCATCTGAGGGGGTGGCAGTCCTCCGGCTCCAGCAGGACACTCAGGGAGCATTTTCTTGCGGCCGTCACAGCTGCAGGCGCATGCGGGGGACGGCTCCTCCATGGTCCAGTTACCTGAGCGGAACAGTTCCAGAAGGGTCTCCGGGACCTCCGGTATGGACCAGTCTTCGTCACCCATCGTACAGGGAGTGTCACTGAGGRAGGAGGAAGGAGAGAGAGAGATTGAGAGTCATTATCTCCTAAAGAACATTGAAAATATGTGCCTCATCATACACCTATCTGTCATTTTTATTTCCTCAAAGACAGGAGAAATTGTACAAATGGCAATAGCCATTTTGTTAGACCCTGGCATATTGAGACTCACGGTATGGGCTGTCCTTCCATACAGCGCGTTCCAAACCCAGGTCCTTCGGTGAGGGCACTCAATAACCGTTGTGTGCTAGCGTCTTCAGGGGCGTCATCGCTGATGAAGAGGGACTGTTCTTCGTACATCCATGGCTGCAGCTCCAGACTGGGGTACTTTCCGAAAGGTGGGACGATGAGACTGAAGACCAGGGCAATGCACACAAACACAGCAGGGAGTACAATCTGAGCAAAGAAACCTTTTCTGGAGCGTTGAGCGTACAGAAACCTCTTCCAAATCAAGGCCACAAACTGCTGCCTCTTCAGACTCCATCCCTCCACCTTGTAGGAGCCTTTACCGTCTGAGCCGCTCAAGAAGTCTGTCTCTCTGGATTCTGGGTCTGCGTCCGAGTCGTTATGTTCATTGTTGTCGTCGTCAATCTGGGGTCTAAGGCAGCTCTGGTGGTCTCCACCGAAGGCATTTCCTCCACCAAAGGCATGATTTCTACGACGTCTGCGCAGGGGGAGTGTACCGTCTAAGCAAAAACACATACAAAATAACAACAATTAACAGATGCTGACATGTTCTAGAACCATTCAAGACTTAATCATCCGAGTCATACCCACAGGCGATTTCTACAGGGTTCTTACCTGAGGGAACTTCAGTGTCAACTCCGTTGTCCTCTGCCACTTTTAGGAAAATCTATGAGGAGATAGAAAAGACAGAAATCAAACACTATTCCCCAATGCAATGTAAAGTACTTTGAGCATCTAGAAACATGATATCCATCCCATTATCCATTTAATAATCTATTGTAGTTGTACTTCTTCCAGGGTGGTGTCGGAGACGCCATAGCTGGATATGCCCAGGTCAGGGAGGCGATTGTCCATGTCCTTGAAGAGCTCCACGAAGGCGCCGTCCTTGGCCGCACCGTAGGGTAGGACGTAGATGAGCTCGTGGCCAAGGTTTTCCACCATGCGGGCGGCCGGGACGTGCTTGAAGATCAGGCTGGAGATCAGGGAGACGTCGGGGGGCACGAAGGCACTTTCACAGATGGAAGCTGCCTGAGCAGTTTCTATGGTAGCTACTTCGCTCTCGTGTTCGCTGCCAAGGCCTGCGTCGGAGCTGCTCTCAGAGGGACAATCCTCCTCCTTCTTAGTTAAGGAGAAGGTACTGGAGGAGTTGCGGCAGGATCTGAGGAAAGGTTCTGGGCCCTTCTTGACCAGGGTGAGGTAGTAGCCTGTACCCAGCTGGTTCTTCAGGAAGAGGGAGGAGCCCACGCAGCACAGCTTGCCGTGGGAAATGATGGCGATGCGGTCGCCCAAGATGTCCGCCTCGTCCATGTGGTGGGTGGAGAGGATGATGGTACGACCTGGAGAGGGGGAGGGAAAACAGTGAGCTATCACACATGACTCCCCCCAGTAGTTTCTTATGCATAGCTGCTAAAAAGAGGTAAGGAGTTAGTGGTTACCTAGACGATATTGGAGCAAGAGGTCCCAGATGCCCCTGCGGGCGTAGGGGTCGACCCCGGCAGTGGGCTCGTCCAGAATCACAACCTTTGACCCCCCGACAAAGGCCAAAGCCACAGAGAGCTTCCTCTGCATCCCTCCGGACAGTGTGCTGGTCCTAGAAGTGCGTTTGTGCGCCAGGCCAGTGTCTATCAGGATCTGTTCGATCTCAGACTTCACCTGTTTCTCACTTAGACCCTTCAGACGAGCATAGAACCAGATGTGCTCCTCAACGGTCAGCCTGGTCAAACCCAAAAACAAACACGTTAGACTTCATATAACAACTGCTCATAACAAACCAATGTAACTATTGACATAAATATTTCCTGTTTTTGGTCATTATAATTAACTTTCTGTTAAAACTGGTTGCTAATATGATGGACTGGGAACACTTACATGCTGAAGAGAACGTTGTGCTGTGGACAAACGCCCAGACTCTGTCGAATAGCACTCAGCTCCGATCGGATGTCTTTTCCCATGATGTAAGCAGTGCCAGAGGTAGGGGGAAACAGTCCCGTTAGAATCGACCTGACAAATACAAAGATGTCAATACTAGATGAACTCCTTTTAAAATATATAAATGTAACTTTCAACTAAATTTGTATGGGCTATTGTTCACAGATGGCACTACTTGTATGTCATTGCACTTACATGGTGGTGGTTTTCCCTGCTCCGTTGTGGCCCAAGAAAGAGGTGATCTGTCCTTCATAGAAGCCCAGAGTCAGCCCGTCCACAGCCAGCTTCTTCCCGTGCCGGTACACCTTGACTAGGTTCTCTATGAAGACACCAGTTTTCAGGTGGGCTGGCTCTTCCTCTATACAGACAGCTGAAGACACAACACAACATAATGTAATTCAAATGGGGTACAATGACCATCCCATTTTCTTTTGCTTGAATAAACACACAACTGCTCAAATTAATTCGCCCACCATGTGGATAATCAGTTGCTCTGCATCGGAGTTAAATCGGGGTCTTACCTTCACAGCTCCTTCTCTTGTTCTGACTGAAGTCAGTCTTCCTGTTGTCTCCTTCTCCAAACCAGTAGGACTTGGAGAAGAGGAAGTACCAGGGCCTGGGAATACCATACTGACCTGAAGGAGACCACAAAAAACACATACATACATTCAGACAATGCAAACAACAAAACAATACAATACAAGGCAAGTGGCTTCAACATAAGCCTATCAAAATGGTACCCAAACAGATCCATTACAGTGGAATAGTTCAGCTCATGGACACCTACCAGGGAAGACGGACTCGATGTACCAGGTCATCACCATGTAGAGGAAGGAGTCGAAGTACATCATGATGATGGCAGTGGTCAGGCTGAAGTCGTCCTCCTCCATGGGGCTATTGAACAGGTTGTTCCACTGGATGCCGATGCCCTGCTCTTCGAACAGGGCAAAGTACTCACAGCCAAAGCCAAAGGCCACTGGGGACAGCAGGCTCTGTAGAGAAGGAGAGTTGTTAATACAATACATGACCAAAAGTATGTGGACACCTGCTCGTCAAACATCTCATTCCACAATCATGGGCATTAATATGGAGTTGGTCCCTCCTTTGCTGCTATAACAGCCTTCACTCTTCTGGGAAGGCCTTCCACTAGATGTTGGAACATTGCTGCGGGGACTTGCTTCCAATCAGCCAGAAAAGCATTAGTGAGGTCGGGTTCTGATGTTGGGCGATTAGGCCTGGCTCACAGTCGTTGTTCCAATTCATCCCAAAGGTGTTCGATGGGGTTGAGGTCAGAGCTCTGTGCAGGCCAGTCAAGTTCTTCCACACCGATCTCAACAAACCATTTCTGTATGGACCTCGCTTTGTGCACATGGGCATTGTCATACTGAAACAAGAAAGGGCCTTCCCCAAACTGTTGCCACAAAGTTGGAAGCACAGAATCATCTAGAATATGATTAAGATTTTCATTCACTTGAACTAAGGGGCCTAGCCCGAATCATGAAAAATAGCCCCAGACCATTATTCCTCCTCCACCAAACTTTACAGTTGGCACTGTACATTGGGGCAGGTAGCGTTCTCATGGCATCCACCAAACCTAGATTCGTCCATCGGATTGCCAGATGGTGAAGCGTGATTCATTACTCCAGAGAACGCGTTTTCACTGCTCCAGAGTCCAATGGGGGCAAGCTTTACACCACTTGGCATTGCACATGGTGATCTTAGGCTTGTGTGCACCTGCTTGGCCATGGAAACCCATTTCATGAAGCTCTCGATGAACAGTTCTTGTGCTGACGTTGCTTCCAGAGGCAGTTTGGAACTCGTGGTGAATGTTGCGACAGAGTACAGACAATTTTTACAGTCCCATTCTGTGAGCTTGTATGACCTACCATTTCGCAGCTGAGCCATTGTTGCTCTTAGACATTTCCACTTCACAATAACAGCACTTGCAGTTGACCGGGCAGCTCAAGCAGGGCAGAAATGTGACAAACTGACTTGTTGGAAAGGTGGCATTCTATGACGGTGCCACGTTGAAAGTCACTGAGCTCTTCAGTAAGGCCATTCTACTGCCAATGTTTATCTATGGAGATTGCATGGCTGTGTGCTCGAATTTTATACACCTGTCAGCAACAGGTGTGGCTGAAATAGCCGAATCCACTMATTTGAAGGGATGTCCACATACTTTTGTATATATAGTGTATCATATACAACACCAATGCCAATAAGATGATGAGCCTGAGGAGGTAACCAGCAGCAGAAAAAACAATAATGTGTCAAAAGAGAGTTACATTACAAACACATTTCAAAGACAAAGCTGCCCTGTTTGTAGTGGCACTACACTTAATAACCTAATGAAAGTGGCTCCTCTTATAAAATGTCACATGTGGACAACCAACATCAACTCAAAATGTCTAGTACATATAAAAGCATGACTCACAGCGACTATTTTGGCCCCAAAGCCCACATAGTCCTGCCAGGCCACACAGAGGACGTAGGGCAGGTAGAGGGTGAAGTAGATGATGCCCCCGCATGCCGCYGCCAGGTTGGCACGGGCAAACATTGTGCTGATGAGGAAGCACTGCATGATGGTTACCACGGCGAAGGAACCCAGGAACAGGAAGATGACGCCGGGGTCACTGTAGGGCAGCAGGTTCCCCATCTGATTAGAGGAGAGAGAGGGAGGATTCTCATTGGTAAATAGGGAGGAAGTCAATTAACATCAGAAAACAAAAAAAAAACAGTCTCACATCAACATAAAATATTAATACAAGTTATTGTCATGATACCAATATCCCTGAAATATTGTGATGCGAAAAAGGATCATTGTCATCCTAAATCCTGGGATGCAGTGCAATACCTTGAGCAGCACAACCAGCAGGCCGGCAGAAATTAGCAGGGGGATGAGGCTGCTGATGAACCAGCTGAACCACAGGATGCCGTTGTTCAATCCCATGATCCTCATGGTCTCCTTGAGCCTTGCCTCCTTCTCGTACACCACGCTCTTGATGATGATGGCCACAGARTACATCCAGGCCAGGGTCATGAAGAGGGGCATGGAGCGACTCATCACCCGCAGGAAGCTGGAGGACAGAGGTCATAGGTCAAAGGAGGAAATGGAAGCCATTTTAAAGCCTTGCAGTTAGCCACTCAACACAGATCCCAGGTGAATAAGGTCAAATCCTGCTCGGTGTGACTCACATGTCGTCCACGTAGCAGGGGTAGGGCATCTGTTGGATGTAGACTCCCGTCTTCTCYTTGACGCCAGTTACTGCTGTGATGATGCTATGCTCGATGATGTCCTGGAGGTAAGAGAAGCCACCCCAGATGTAGCGCAGGTCCTCAAATGGGTCAGCACGAGGACCAGGGTCCCAATATCTGTTAAGAGAGGGAAAAAAGCAACGCATAAACCCCCCTTCCTGTAAACCTCTTACAAATTCATTCCCTCCCAAGGAGCAAGGTTCACAACAAATTCAAATTTTCCCAAAAAGTTGAAAGGGATCCCCCTTCACAAAAAAATAAAGTGAGTGTTCAAAATGACCCCAATGACACAGGCATAAAACACCGTCCAATACATCTAGTAGATAGATTGGGGCGCTTTGAATCAACATACCCGTCTTTGATCTTGTTGGTGCGCTCCACGTTATCGATGTCCATGCGGATCTTGTAGTTGATGTTGGCCGGCAGTTCAGAGCTGTTGGCCTCAATATCTGGAAACACAATCCCCGCCCAGAACTTCCTTTCGTCCAGTAGCGCCATGGATTTGTTGACCATCCTTTCCTCATTGGCCACGGGCTCCATCTTATCCAGGTTTACACACTGTAAACAAACAAACGCATTTGTTAAAGGCCTATCCTCATCTGGTCTTGGCCAGGACTAGCAGATCTATTCACATGCTGGAAGGGGGGGGATGGGGAGGCTTTAAATGGAATGTTCATCAGGTTCATGGCTAACTTGGTCCAGCTGTGTTTTTCTTTGCCATTTCCCATTATACAGTGGAAGAGGTTGAGACAAAGTAAAATGGCTGCAATTGACTACTGTTTCCACAAGGAGAGGGCAATGACTGGAATGAAAACTCTCAGACCCAAAGCACCTTGATGTGTTTCACTTGTTGTTTTAACGCCCGCAATTATGTCATTGGTATGTATTGCAGAAGGTGCTGAATGGGGACTTTACCAGAAAGAGAACAAAATTGAACTGAGGCTAAGAAAGGGGCCAAGTGACTGTGTGTGTGCGTGAGCGACACATAGAGAGACAATGAAAGAGAGCGAGACCTCCATGAAGCGGGATATGCTCATGATGGCCTGGTCCGTCTCGTTGAAGACTTCCCTCCAGGTGAAGGCGGTGCCGTGGGGATGCGTGTCATGCGAATGTTTGGTCAGGAAGTTGGAGACGTCCTCCACAGTCCACTCTGAGCCCGCCAGTTGGGAGGTGAAGAAGCTGCCAGTGCCATTGTTCTTCAGTAAGGTCTGGGAGAGAGGAAGGAAAAGCAGGAGAGTGACTGTGAGTGGACTTTGTGGTACCGTCCCGCATCTCTCCACAAGATGCCAGTGTTGACCATCTGAAAGGGCTGCTTCCCATCATGTTATTTAATCATGTATTTTGTTGTATTGCTATTTGCTATGTTACTGTGTCATGTCCTGGGTGTTGTCTCCGAGTTATTATTACGGATGCCATTCTATAAGCCAAAAGCATTTCAAAACTGAATAAAATGTTGTATAAGGTATACTACAATGGTGCTCTACAAGGCTAACATAAGTGATGTTGGCTGTAGTAGAGACAACAGATTAGTCAGACATACCCTTACTAGGTCCATGTGTTCGCTGCTCTCCATGAAGGTCCAGACCTTGGGCTTAATTTCCTCCCACATGCCCCCCAGCTCTCTGAGGACCCCCAGCTCCTGGAATGTTCTGTTCACCTGAAGGAGAGGGCGAGAGCGGGACTGTTAGTTTTCTGCTAAAACAACTACTGGGACCAGCGATGTACTGTAACTAAGAGGTATAGTATAACTGATACACACCTCGTGGATGATCTTCTGTGTGGCTGGGGTGTCGGGGGTGTACAGGATCTTGCCCATGAGCAGAGGCTTCAGGGCCTGCCAGATCATCCTGGACACGGGGCTGGACTCCATGTTCCTCATCATAGCGTTACAGTATGGAGCTGGAGGGGGTCACAGAAGGAACAATGACGTCAGGTCCATACAAGAATGTCACAACTAGCAAAGAAATTGGTTACCCACTAAAAAAGGTTTGAATACCACTGAAATACATTAACATGAAGGAGAAGTTGCCTACTGGATGTGTTGTCGTAGGCAGAGATGGGCTCTTCCCCGTTGGTTGTGTTGTGGTTGCCGAACAGAGCCTTGTAGTTGTTGTCCTCGTACCAGTTGAGGGACTTGATCTTTAGTCCGCCACCCTCGGGRTGGCCACAGACGATGCGCGACACAGCCTGGTACATGTGGCTGGGGGAGGATGTGGCGTTCTCCGTGAGGAAGATGATCTCGTTACGCAGGTCTCTCCAACTCTTCATGCTTGCCAGCTATTTGGGACACAAAGGAGTGTGATGTTAGCAAATTGGGTCAGGGGTCATCTTGTGGGATGCAAATGGGAATGTGACCTGGACTTGGAGCAATTCATTGTGATTCAAGACCAGCTTGTTGACATGGTGAGATGGATACATATTGTTATAAGGCAAATTGTCAATGTGTTGTAATGACTGTGTGTTAGTCTTCACCTTGTACCAGCACAGCCATGCTAAAACCACAGTAATACACGCCCCTCGTGTGTTAATGCTTTAATGTTCATTATTATTATTATTTATTTTTAATGCTCTTATGGTATTTTACTACCTTGGTTCCTTGGCTGACCAGCGCATTTTTACAACAACCTGATTTTGCTACCTTGCATTTCTGGTCAAAAATGTATCTTCATACCAAATTATAAAAAGGCGAGACTCAGAGTAGACTAGGAGCAGACAAGGAGCAGACTCAGAGCATTAAAAACACAACAACAGACCTCACAAGAAGCCTGTATAGCGTGTGTGCTAACTGTCCTAATGCCTTGTAATGCACAATGCCTTGTAACAACATTCACACAATACAGTACTAACAAATGTGTCCTGTTATGTCTGCACAGAAAAGCTAGACCTTTTGTGGCAGAATTGCCATTCTATGTTTGACCTCTTCTCTCTCACTATCTATTTCTATCCCTCTTTTCCTCGCTCTCCAAAGCTGGTTTCCTCACCCAGCATGGGAAAACAAAGAAAGTCAGGAGTGAGAAGAAAATAAGTGCCAAAGAGAAAAGGTTACTCTCGGTCATTCATCACTGGGGAGGAGGAGGAGGAGGAGGAGACGTGGTCCCGACTGTTGACTCTCCCAGAGCCTATTTGACAATGTGGTTACATACATGCCAGTCAGGCCCTCCCATCTCCTCTCCTTCCCTCCTCTCCATATAGACGGACCTGACTCAGCCCGGCCACGACAGCAAGAAGGCAGTCACATGGTTCCAATCGAGCCCAGGTGGCGCACCTGGAAAACAGGTGTGTGTGTGTGTGTGTGTGTGTGTGTGTGTGTGTGTGTGTGTGTTGTGTGTGGTTGTGTGTTGTGTGGTGTGTGTGTGTGTGTGTGTTGTGTGTGTGTGTGTGTGTGTGGTGTGTGTGTGTGTTGTGTGTGGTGAGAGAGAGAGACACGGGGAAACAGCTGTACACACTGAACTCTTACACAATAAGTCAGAACCACACAACAGGAGCTCTGGACCCCTCGTGAGTTGTTTCTAGGGCGTTGGTTGGGGTAGGAGGGTCCATACCACTACATAACTCCAGGGTAATGTGCCAAACCAAGTCATATTTATTGACTTAGAGTTTCTTGACATCTTCAGATACATTGTTGGGGTTAGAGGGCAACAAAGTATGTCTACGAAGCTCTGGGGTTGTTTTAGTAACTCCTAATGACGGTACACTATACTGTAGTTAAGAGCCTTCATAAACACTACATAGCAGTTCTGCATAGCTCAAATCAAATTTTATTGGTCACATACACATTTTGCAGATGTTATCACGGGTGTAGCGAAATGCTTATTGCATTGGTATGCAGCTGCGACATACCATGTGTTTGCGGACATAAGAATCTATGTATACTTATAGGGGGTTATCCTTATTGTTGTAAGCAAAGTAATCAGAGCACTGACTGGTTGAGAAAACACAGACAAAACACTTGGGTAGTCTGGCCCGCCATCGAGCCAGTCTTAAAGCCTCCTGTTTGTTGTCATAGGGGCATGCATTCACCTTGCGGTGTAAATCAATCAACTAAAGTTAACTTTCCTTTGCGTAAATGCTGACTTGCCCGCTAACTTGTTTAGAAAGCCTTCCCTCTTTGTTCAGCTGTTCCCAGTCATCTATCTCCTGAGGAAATCTAGGCTCAGAGACACTTGATACCAATACAGTTACTGCCAAGTTACTTACAAGGGCCGTTTTCTATTGCTGTGGAGGACAGTATAACTGACAAAGCAAGAAAATAGCAAGAACACAACGAGAAGAGATATTCTCAATATAAGAGATATCCTCAACATATTTTTCAGACCTACAGTACTTTACTTCATATCTTTCACAGGAGGAAACTGTGATTATCATCACATTAGAACATTGGCCAACAGTTGTCCTCGACATTAAGCTGTTGCTCAAACGTCTAGGGACCAACTACCTCTCCAATTGACTTTCTAGCTACATGTATTAGCAATCCAAACAAATTGGGTCAGGTTATCAGGCAACAAACAAATACTGCAGGGAGTTGAGGRGGACAGCACAATGCCACGTGCTGTTTTTAAGCCAACCTCTCCTCCTGTATGCTGTGAAACTTCAAATAAGACTAGATGAAAGGTTGGGGTGGRGTGAGAAATTTGTGGTGGCCATTTTGTAATGATGGGGAGAAAAAACTGCTGTTCACTGAGTGTACAAAACTTTAGGAACACCTTCCTAATTTTGAGTTGCACCCCATTCTTGATACACACGGGAAACTGTTGAGTGAAAAACCCAGCAGCATTGCAGTTCTTAACACAAACTGGTGCACCTGGCACCTAATACCATACCCCATTCAAAGGCACTTAAATATTTTGTCTTGCCCATTCACCCTCTGAACGGCACACATACACAATCCATATCTCAATTGTCTCAAGGCTTAAAAATAATTCTTTAACCAGTCTCCTCCCCTTCATCTACACTGATTGAAGTGGATTTAACAAGTGACATCAATAAGGAATCTTAGATTGGAAAGCAGGTGTTCCTAATGTTTTGTTCACTCAGTGTACATCTAAGGGCCTTTTCTGTCTGTGGTCCAGCCAACAGCAAACTGTTGATCTTAGGCAGGAGTGTTCGTTAAGACAGTGATAAAAAGAAACATGGTTATAAACAAGAAATGTACTGGGCGATCATAAGGGGGGAGGGGGGGCAACAGAAAACCTTATAGTTTTCATCATGTAATAAACTGCAGTGATGACAGTGATTGTCTACCTCCAAGGCCAGGGAGCCCAGGCTCTCCAGGAGTTTGTCTGTAGCCTTGGCCACCTGCTGGACGGCTTCAGGGTCAGCCCTCACATCTTTCTGTGGAGGGAAGAAGTGTCAATTCACACACACATAGAAAAGAAGAACAGTGACTGTTGTTTTCAACTTTGAATTATTACACTCATATAGCAGTCAATATAGACTGAAAACTCTTGTTTTTCTTAAAACTGCATTGTTGGTTAAGGACTTGTAAGTAAGCATTTCACAGTAAGGTCTACACCTGTTGTATTCGGCGCATTTGACAAATAAAATGTGATATCTATTAAATGGGTAAAAGCAACAACAATAACATAAGATTAAAAAAWRWWWAATTAATAATGTCCTGCAGTTTTAAAGCCACTCCTTACGTCAATGAGCAGAAATATGGAATTTWAAAAAWATATATATTTTTTTAACCTTTATTTATTGGTGACCCATTCAGTTAGGGATTGGTGACCCATTCAGTTAGACTTTGGTTTGTTTTGACTGTGGGTGTTCCTGCCTGTGTAATGGATGTGAAATGGCTAGCTAGTTAGCGGGTACGTGCTAGTAGCGTTTCAATCAGTTACGTCACTTGCTCTGAGACTTAAGTAGGGTTTCCCCTTGCTCTGCAAGGGCCGCGGCTTTTGTGGAGCGATGGGTAACGACGCTTCGTGGGTGTCAGTTGTTGATGTGTGCAGAGGGTGCCTGGTTCGCGCCCGTGTCGGGGCGAGGGGACGTACTAAAGTTATACTGTTACATTGGATCCGGGTCACGGCACCAATGTAACAGTATAACTTTAAACCGTCCCCTCGCCCCGACACGGGCGCGAACCAGGGACCCTCTGCACACATCAACA